>NC_041395.2:167855607-168083107 GCF_900747795.2 Erpetoichthys calabaricus | reverse complement strand
TGCTTGTATGCCTCACTCGCTCACTTCTTATTGTTTCGCTCCCTTCTCAATTGTTTAATGAATTTTTTGTTCTTCGCGGTTTGCGGCTCTTCCTTCATTTCTCCCTACTGCGTTCTTTTATCTTGCGAATATGTTATTGCAATCCGCAGCGGGAGCGTTTCTATAAACTTAATTTAAACTTACGTTTTACACCGTGCTTTGTTTCCCTTATGAACATGCTTGTATGCTTCACTCGCTGCCTTCTTATTGTTTCGCTCCCTTCTCAATTGTTTAATTAATTTTTTGTTCTTCGCTGTTTGCGGCTCTTCCTTCATTTCTCCCTACTGCGTTCTTTTATCTCGCGAATATGTTATTGCAATCCGCAACGGGAGCGTTTCAATAAACTTAATTTAAACTTACGTTTTACACTGTGCTTTGTTTCCCTTATGAAGATGCTTGTATGCTTCACTCGCTCCCTTCTCAATTGTTTAATTAATTTTTTGTTCTTCGCTGTTTGCGGCTCTTCCTTCATTTCTCCCTACTGAGTTCACAGTCTTTTCACGTGATTACGTGGGAGGCGTGATGACGTGACACTCAACTCCGCCTCCCACGGCCATCAAGCTGCCGTCCATTACAGTATATTGTCAAAAATGAGGTTCCAGTTATGACCATTACGCGTTGAATTTCGAAATGAAACCTGCCTAACTTTTGTAAGTAAGCTGTAAGGAATCAGCCTGCCAAATTTTAGCCTTCCACCTACACGGGAAGTTGGACAATTAGTGATGAGTGAGTCAGTCAGTCAGTGAGTCAGTGAGGGCTTTGCCTTTTATTAATTAGTATAGATGTATATATATATGTTTACATAACCTCTTTAACACACTACTTCTCCGCTGCGAAGCGCGGGTATTTTGCTAGTATATATATATATATGTGTGTGTATGTATGTATGTATGTATGTATGTATGTATGTATGTATGTGTGTATATATATATATATATGTATATATGTGTATATGTAAATATGTATATATGTATATGTATATATATGTTTATGTGTGTGTGTGTATATATATATATATATATATATATATATATATATGACAGCAACACTCATAACAATGACAACACAATTACATTGACAATCATGTTACGTTATTTTTAAAATGTTTCCTTTTCTTTTTCATAACCTCTTTAACACACTACTTCTCCGCTGCGAAGCGCGGGTATTTTGCTAGTTTCTTATAAAATTCTACGGGGTAACCATCAGGGCCTGCTGATTTCCCGCTTTGAAATGACTTTATAGCATCTAGTAATTCTGTTAGCATCAGAGGTTTATCCAGTTCCTCAGCACTTAAAGCATCTATTTGTGTTGTCTGTAATGTATTCAGAAATGCATTAGATTGTGTGTTGTCTTCTTTGAACTCAGTTAAATATAAGGATTTATAATAATCTCTAAATGCGTGCATTATATTTTTATGGTCAATGATTTCTTCTCCATTCGTGTTGGTGATTACTGGTATTGCATTGCGAACTTCTTGTTTGTGAATTTGTTGAGCTAAAAGCTTATTAGCTTTTACTCAGTGTTCATAGTAATGATGTCTTGACTTATAAATAAGTTGTTCAGTTTCTTTAGTTGTTAAGATGTTAAGTTCTGTATGCAGGGCCTGCCTTTTCCTGTGAAGAGCTTCACTTGGACACCTGTCTTGTTCTTCATCTATTCTAGTAATTTTGCTTCTTAGCTCTGACACTTTCTTGGTTTCTAATTTATTTCTGTGGGAAAGATATGAAATAATCTGTCCTCTTAAGAAGGCCTTTAGAGTTTCCCAGAGTGTTCCTGCAGAAACCTCTGTGGGCGTGTTTGTCTCTAGGAAGAAGCTGATTTGTTTGGATATAAATTCAGTGCAGTTCTCATCTGCCAATAGAAGAGGGTTAAGACGCCATCTGCGAGGTGAGTGTGAGGGGCTTAATGATTTTAGCTCCAAGACTAGAGGGGCATGGTCGGAGATAACAATTGTGTTGTAGTTGCACGATTTAATCATAGGCAGGAAATTATTATCTATAAAAAAATAATCAATTCTTGAGTAGCTATAATGCACTGGTGAGTAGAATGAATGTGTTCTTGAGTTTGGGTTAAGAAACCTCCAGGGGTCTGATAAGTTGTGGTCATTTAAAAACTGTGTAATTGTCTTTGCAGTGTCAGATGTCGTCCCCCCTGTCACAGGAGTCCTATCTAAGAGTGGATTTAAAACACAATTAAAGTCCCCAGCCATTATAATTTTATGAGTGTTCACATTGGGAATGGATGCAAATAGATTTTGCATGAATTCCTTATCATCGACATTGGGTGCATAAACATTTATCAAAATCATTTTACTGTTAAATAAGTTGCCCATGACCATCACATATCTCCCTTCAGGGTCCGATACTACATCTGATGCTACAAATGGAACTGTTCTGTGTATGAGAATTCCCACCCCTCTAGTTTTCTTTATAAAGCTAGAATGGAACATTTGTAGTCTGAACTGATCCTTGCTTAGTAAGTGGGTCTCCTGTAAAAATACTTTTTTTTTGGGCTTTTTAGATTTGATGGGTTTTTATTTGCAGTTTATAAATAAGCTAAAACCACTGTTAATTTTTACAGTCTTAACATTTTCCTTCTTAATTTGGCACGTGTATGTTTTATACGATGCTAACATTAAAATTTTATAATATGTGGCTATTATCTTTATTTTCCACAATAGCTCCTCCTCGGATCTCCTAATATCCCTGATATATGAAACCATATCTCACTCTAAAATGAATTGGTCAAAATCTACCCTTCTCCTTTTGAAGTACCACTGCCAAAGACCTCCTTTGCCTTCTTCCATCATGCTGGCAAATCCACATTAATTTAGAACAAGCTTGATGCTTGATTGTCCCTACCAGATTATACCATTAGGAGTACAGCCTTTGTCAGATAATGGAGTTGGATTGTTCCTCTGTCTACCTTCCAGGTTTCCTATTCAAGTTTAATTGGTTGGCCCCTGCTCTGCCTCTGTTCTCTAACCTTCATTTCTTTCAAATTGAACTCACAGTTCTGTAGCTTTAGTCCTTGGAACATGATTTGAGAGATACCTGGGTCCATGACCTAGCTGGCATGCTCATAATCCCATTTTATATAACAAGTCCCTTCAAACTGATGGATGCTCCATGTGTTTTCCATCCTTGGCCTGTCAAGTTATTAACTACTAGCTTGCAGAGTTTTTTGTTGATTGATGTGTTGTAATGCTCTTGTCTCTGCAACCCAGGTTCTTTATTTCCCCCTTTTCATTCTTATTGTACCTTCTAGCTGAAGTTCATACATAAGACATATGGAGATCTATTATTCTCTACTCTTACACCTATCCCTCTTTTTATTGCTTTCATTTCCTGCCTCCCTATACAATGCCAGATGCTGTTCTGCCTTGTACAAAGCCACCTATAGGCCTTTGCATTTAAATACTAATTGGCAGTATGACTCCTTTCCACTCTGCCTCTATTATCTTTACATATACTGTATCTCTCATTTTTTTCAAGAACACTAATCTCCAACAACTCAATTTAAATTTGTATACTGGTTACCTTATGCCCCCTGCAAAAGTTGTGCTTTGAGACTGGCTACTATCCCATACCTCTGTTCTCTAAATGCACGTGATACTTTACTCAACATGTTCTGGAGCTGCTCACCATTTTCCTTCAGGTACTTTGTCTTTAATTCTCTTTCCTCAGTCTTCTCTAGATACACCTTATTCTCACTCTATATCTATATTTTTTGACTCCCTAAAAGCTCAGTCTGTACTATGTTCAATGTCAGTTGTCATTTATGTATTCTGACTGGTGTCTCAGTCCTATTTTGTTGCCTTAACATACCACATTATGATCCCCAACCCTTAATATTTTCTCCTGTGCCTTTATTTCTTCATACTTTCTTCTCTTAGACTTCTCTGCTCTTCCTGTTACTTGGTGACATAGTCGCAGGCATGTCACTGTACAACTCCTGATTTTCACTCCTCTAAAATCTGAGAATCTCCTTTTGATAACCAGGGTCTTTTCAAGCTCTCTGCATTTGACATCCAATTGTACTATTATGAAAAAGCTGTCATCTGTTTGATTCCCACGGCTGGGAATGGGAAGAGCACTGGTGGGGATCACACCTTTACTTAAAAATTAACAAATGATATAAAAAATGTTATTTAATAAAAATACATAAAACATAATAATAAAAAAAACCAGTAATGGATTTATAGTGAGGATAATCATGAAGGCTTTACAACTGGCAAACTCCACATTAAAGGCAGCTAAGCAAGGGCATCAGATTGGCAGTTAGTGTCATAGCTTGAAAATCTCATCTCAGGTCAGATATTCACATCTTGTTAAGCATTGGTAATTAACAAACCATTCATAGATTTTTGAGGAAGACGTTGCTGAACACTGAAGAGTAAAAGCTGCAGAGAAAGTTTTTTAATTATAGATGATCTGGAGGATGCATAAACATGACTAACAGGAGCTGTGGTCAGTATAACACATGATCTTGCAAGGAGTTGGGGAGGAGTAGTCAATAAAAGAATACTTGTGAAAAACAAGGCACTAAGTAAGAGATAATAAATGAAGTAATATAAAAAGTTAAATGTTTATCAGTAACTTGAAACAAAGCTGATTCATGAAAGAACTCTGACCTCAGGTTAGAAAGTAACTTTTTAAGATCGATTGGCACCTGTGAATGATCTCCTAGAACAATCGAGTTAGATAATCCGATGTATCAGGTGGCATATTGCCATTAACCTCTAAAGAAAAATAACTGATGATAACTGATGCACAGATTAAATGTTGCTCAGTTTTAAAATAGATACAGGTTTTGTGTATTGAAAGACATCTGACTTAATCACATGGTAAGTCCACTTTCAAATTCTCATTTAGTTGACAAACTTCATGGTCATATTCAATGTGGCCACTCAGGTTTCATGTCTGCCATACATCACAGTCTTGATTCTGGCTTATTGCATATACAACTGATATCTATTTACAAAACTGCAGAGATTTTACTTTTTTTTTCAAGTAAACCCTCTACAATTTTTTGAGAACATAACAATTTATTGCAATTTTTCCCCTTAATTTTATACTTCAGTGATGGTCATAATTAGATCATTTTTCTTGATGTTCCAGGTTCTGCTTCCATTTGTGAATCTGAGTACACAAATAAATAGATGAAAAACATAAAAGGAGCTCTGTTATCTAATAGCAGATTCATCATTTCATGTGATATTTCTGCTGCCAGGTCTGTAGCTGTCTATCCTTGTGTTTGGTACTTCTTTCATATGGAAGAGGTGTAAGTGGTACATCAGTTAGTTTGTTTTTTTTTTCTACGAAATAAAATAAATTCATATATTTTAATACATTCTTGCTTATCATGGCACTGGAGAAAGGTGATATGTTGCATATTGTTAGTTGGACATTCAATTAAGAATTTCATTGTGCTCATTGTTACTGTTACACTGTTATTAGCCAGTCAGTCAATCAATCATTTTCTAACCCGCTTGTTCCTGAATAGGGTCACGGGGGTTTACTAGAGCATTTCCCAGCAAGCATAGGGTGCAAGGCAGGAACAAACACTAGACAGCGCAACAGTCCATCACAGGGCAGACACACACACACACCCCAACTACACATTAGGACCAATTTAGTATCACCAATCCACCCAACCTGCATGTTTTTGGACTGCGTGAGGAAACCAGAGCACCCAGAGGAAACCCACACGAACACAGAGAGAACATGCAAACTCCACACACAGAGGACCTGGGATGTAAACACAGGCCTCCTTAATGCGAGGCATCAGCACTATCACTGCACCACCATGCCACCACCTGTTATTAGTTGTAGTTGTAATATAGGAAAATAATAAAGGAACAGAGTCAAAAAGGAAACTGACTTATTGAAAAGATTAATTGATAAAAGAAAAATGTACTCAGTTTAAAGTAAAGTGATAAATTAACTTAAGCAAAAATTAATATAATCCTTAATGGATTATAGAAAATTTATATTAGCAAAAAGTCTTTATGAAAACAAAAATGAAACTTATTCTATTGCCAAAGTAAAATGAAAATGGGCAATAGAACTCCAAACACTAAACCCAAAAATATTATCATTTAACAGAATCCAAATTAAGGAAATTTAAAAGCTAAGTCTTTAACAGAATCCAAATTAAGGAAAAAAGCTCAAAACTAAAGGAAATTCTAATTCCTGAAACAATTCAACTTACCAATAAGCAAAAGGCAGAGGGAGACAAACAGAAAAGAGTTACATGAGTTTAAATGAAAGCAGCTAAGCAGAGCAGAACAGCCAAAAGACAAAGAGCGATAAGTCTGAGGCCCAAAACACCTCTGTATAGGACTGCCCCGATGACAACACAGCTATATAAGTCAGAGGTCTCCACTGCCCCAGGCTCTGCATAAAGAAATAGAAATACAGTGTCTATAAAATTTAAAATGGAAGTTTTAACATGTCATTGTTATATCACATTGAATCACAGTGGATTTAATTGGGCCTGTTCTACATTGATCAGCAGAAAAAAGACTCTTTAATGTCAAAATGAAAACAGATTATTGTAAGAACAAAAAGATCTGAACACATAACTCCAGTTCTAAAATCCTTACACTGGCTCCCGGTTAAGTTTAGGGCAGACTTCAAAATCCTTCTTTTAACATATAAAGCCTTAAATGGCCAAGGTCTGGCTTACTTGTCTAAACTTATCATGACATACAAAGCAGAACATACATTAAGATCTCAAGATGCCGGTTTGCTTATGACTCTAAACAAATCCAGATCATATTATGTATTATCATCTACTGTTGAATTCTGCTCTGTACTTGTAATATTTCTATTGCACTATTATATTATACGAGCTGTATATACCCGGCGTTGCCCAGGGCAGAAGTAACCTAATCGGTCAAACACTTACATATATACCAAAGTAAACCTAATCGGTCAAACAGTTACATATATAAAAAAAGCGAACCTAATCGGATAAACAGCTTCATATATACAGAAGCGAACCTAATCGGACAAACAGCTAATCTATATACATAAGCAAACCTAATTGGTCAAACAGTTACATAAATACAAAAGCAAACCTAATCGATGAAACAGCTTCATATATACAGAAGCGAACCTAATTGGTCAAACAGTTATGCATGTGCAGAATGATTTTACAAAGATTATGCGTGTTAACAATCATTAAAAAGAAAAGATTGAGGAACTCTTCTTGTATATGTGATGAAGCTGGATGAAGCTGACTTGACGAAGACGTAGGTGGCATAGATTGGTTTTTCTAAAACAGAAGAAAAAAATGAGTATCTATTATTATTTTAAATTAGAATGAAAATGAGAACCTTGATTAGAGATAGATTATCCGTATTAAAATATGTGCATGAATAAACTTTTGCTAACTCTGTAGCAAAAGTTTATTCATACAAATTGGAATGGGATGGCTTTGTGAAAAAGTAAAAATTACATAAAAATAAATTGAGAATGCGTACTTCGATTTGACTGAGATTATCTGTAATGATGAAAAAAAAGTTTAGTATGTTTTTTTTCCATACGGGAAGGATGTAAAACCTTACATAGGCACCCTTCAGCCCGTACTGAAGGGTAGTGTCAGATTCTTACTGACTAAAAAACACCCTTTTTATTCCACAGCTACCCGAAAAACCACTATTAGGCATTACTTTGGGGTGGCAGTAGTTTAGTTATGAAACAGCTGGGTCCTGAAAAAAATCTGTCTTATTAGTGGCTTCATCACATATAGAAGAACAGTTCCTCAATCTTTTCTTTTTCATGATTGTTAACACGCATAATGTTTGTAAAATCATTGTGCACATGCATAACTGTTTGACCAATTAGGTTCGCTTCTGTATATATGAAGCTGTTTGATCGATTAGGTTTGCTTTTGTATTTATGTAACTGTTTGACCAATTAGGTTTGCTTATGTATATAGATTAGCTGTTTGTCCGATTAGGTTCGCTTCTGTATATATGAAGCTGTTTGTCCGATTAGGTTCGGTTTTTTTATATATGTAACTGTTTGACCGATTAGGTTTACTTTGGTATATATGTAAGTGTTTGACCGATTAGGTTACTTCTGCCCCGGGCAACGCCAGGTATATACAGCTCGTAAATTATTAAACAGTAAAATCTTCTTCTGTAATTTGCTACCGTGGCAATTTGTGTGTCTGTCCAGGATTTTAAATGACCTGTAGCTCGCAAACCGTTGCACCTATACACTTGAAATGTGGTACACATATAGTACGTCACGTCTACTATCCGCTTTATGGGTGATGATTGTTTTAGTCTTTTTATCTTTATTTTATTTTATTGTACAATCAAGTCCTATCTGCGCACAGCAGGGCAGCCGTGGGCGGATGCGTATGGTGTATTCACTCGATGTTATCGTGCATTGCGCTGTCAGTGGTATTTTGATAAAAGAATTTGAACAACATATAAGAAGCGTATAAATTATTAAACAGTAAAACATTAACATTTAAGAAGTAAAGTTACATTGAGTACTACTGCAGTGCCTTCGGGTATACCTCATTTTTTCTTTGCCCATTACATGCTTAAATGTATACATTTTTTGGTGTACCTACCCGAGAACACGCGACATATAACCGACCGTGGGAGAAGCATGGATTTTAAACACGCGTTGAGTTCATCTGCTGGTCTCCCTCGTGGAATAACTGGTAATGTTTGAGTAAAATCTACAGCGAGTAAAACGACATTACCTCCTTTTTTTTTTTTTACGATCTCTGAGATCTTGGTTTTTTCGGTTCAAGGCTTGATAAGCTCTTTTATGTTCAATGTTGTACTTAATAAGTACTAATTATCCCAAACCATCATCTTTGAATGTTGCAAGACTTTCGCCTTGTATGGAGATCGGGGTAATTACATTCATTGCATTCCTAGTCTGAATCACAATGTGATTGTATGGGTGGTTACCTGGCACTGTAGGGTTGCCACCCGTCCTTTAAAATACGGAATCGTGCCGCGTTTGAGAATGAAATTGCGCGTCCCGTTTTGAATCAATCCTGGACGGGATTTATCCCGTATTTTTTTTATAATTTTTTTTTTTAAAGCAGCGTCTCATGCAAATCATCCCACACGCATTTTATGAAGATGCCTCCTTTCCTACTTTTGATTGGGTAATACTTGATGTCATCGTTAGTTTGATTGGTGTTTTTAACTGTCCAGTGAGGAGGGCGTGTCTTTCAACTGTAAGCAGATTTTTTGCACTGGTATCACTGACCTCGACGACGGCGACGTTATACGTCAAAAATAAATTACGATAAATGACGATTTTACCGATACTTTATTACGACGGCGGCTACATAGACACGATCAAATAAAAACAAAAAAATCAAATAATCATTCTACATTTTCAAAACGTCGAAAAAAACGACGGAATGAAAAAAAGGCCCACCCGACGACCCACCCATTCCATTTTTATATATATAGATTGAGGATTGCTGGTTTTCTTTTCTGTGTATTGTATTGTATTTACCCCCTTTTTTTGAGGCCCAGTGCACACCCAACCTACCTGGAAAGGGGTCTATCTTTGAACTGCCTTTCCCAAGGTTTCTTCCATTTTTTTCCCTACAAAGGTTTTCTTGAGAGTTTTTCCTTGTTTTCTTAGAGAGTCAATGCTTGTCAAAAGGCAGGGCATGTTAAAAGCCCATTGTGGCACTTGTTGTGTGATTTTGGGCTATATAAAAATAAAAATAATAAATAAATAAAGTGATCAAAAGTAATTACACATATAACACACAAAATAGGTTGATTGCATAATATGACACACCTAAATAATCACTGGTGCACACAATTGGTTTTAGAAGTCACATAATTAGTTCCTTGGATATCACCTATCTGTAGTCAATGGGTTTCAATTCATTGCATCTGGAAGATGCAACTTGTGGAGTGTCAGTATCATTGCCAAGCCTAGACCGTGAGGACAAAAAGAACACTCCAAGCAACTCTGTGAAAAGGTAATTGAAAAGTACAGGTCAGGGAATGGAGACAAGAAAATATCTAAGGCACTTGGAGTTCTGATAAATCAATCATTAAGAAATGGAAAGAGAATGGCACATCTTTAAATTTGCCTTGACTAAGCCATCCACTAAAGTGAAAGAACAGGGCATGAGGCTACGAAGAGACCAATGATAACTCTAAAGGAGTTATAAGCAACAGTGCCTGAGATTGGAGAGACTGTGCAGACAATAATTGTTGTCTGTGTGCTTCACCAGTCACAGCCTTATTAGGAGAGTGGTGAAGAGAAAGTCACTGTTTAAAAAAAAAATGCCACATCAGCTAGAGATTTTCAGAAAGAACATGGGAGACCATGTAGTCACCTAGAAGAAAGTTTTTTGGTATGATAAGACCAGAATTTACCGTTTTGGCCATCTGACTAAACATCACAGTTGTCATAATCCAAACACTTCACATTATCAAATACACTCCATCATCACCTTGATGCCTGGTGGTGGCAGCATCATGAAATGGAGGTGCTTCAATGCATCAGGCCCTAGAAAGCTTTTTAAGGTGGAGAGAAAAATGAATGCATGAAAATGCAGGAAAACCCTGGAAGAAAACCTGATGCAGTCTGCAAGAAACATATGCCTTAGGTGAAGATTTGTTTTCTAGCAAGACAACGACCCCAAGCATAAGATAAAGCATCATAAGAATGGTGTAAAAACAACATTAATATTCTGTAGTAGCTGAATCAGATCTTAATCCAAATGAGAATTTGTGGATGGACTTCCAAAAAGGCTGCTCACTCATGATCTCCATGCAACCTGACAGGGCTTGAAGACGTTTGTGAAGATGAATGAGCAAAGCTGGTAGAGACCTTTGCACACAGACTCAAGGCTGTGATGGCTGCCAAAGGTGCATTATAAAAATACTTAGGCAATCATTTATTTTATGGTTTATATCTGTAATTATTTTATAAATATAAAATTATCATATTTTAATGTATTATATAATAAAGTAATAATATAAAAATAAGTAATTTATGTTAATTAATGTGAAGAAAGCCAAAAATGTAATCCACTGTGATTTTAAATTATAAAATGTGAAAAGTTCCAAGGGGGTGAATACTTTTTATATCCATCCATCCATCCATCCATTTTCCAACCCGCTGAATCCGAACACAGGGTCACGGGGGTCTGCTGGAGCCAATCCCAGCCAACACAGGGCACAAGGCAGGAACCAATCCCGGGCAGGGTGCCAACCCACCGCAGTACTTTTTATATGCATTGTAAAAACAATTAACAGAATTAACCTATTAAACAGGGGGAAGATAATTATAAAATAATTAGCTGAAAAGACAATTACGGAATAATAACTCAACACACAAAAAGGCATAAACTCAAAGATAAACAGAATTAAATAAGAAAATAAAGCAAAGCAAAATACTGGACTGAAGTCCCAGAGTAATTCTCTCAACAATTACGAGATCCTAAAGGTTAACTAGCAACCCTAGATTGACATGGTATGGGCAGGGCCGGATTTATATGAAAAGAGGCCCTAGGCTATTCCACTTATGAGGCCCTTTCACCTTCCATTTTTAAGTTTGTAAATTACATGAGAGATAATAAAATTTTGCTAACAATTTGAATGTAGGCCCCTCTTGATCTTGAGGCCCTAGGCTGAAGCCTAGTTAGCCTATAGGAAAATCTGGCCCTGGGTATGGGTATATTTATGAGAAAGCCCTGTGGTGGACTGGCATCCTGCCCAAAGTTGTTTTCTGTCTTCTACCTGGTTCTGTCAGTATAGGCTTTGGTTATCACTTAAACTATAATGGAGTAAGAAGATACAAAAAAGGTTGGATAGCCTAATTTCCAAAAGAGTTAATATTATTGAGTGTACCCTGACAGATTTTTCTCCATTGTCTGAATCTGGTGTATTTTGAGGCAGAAGCAAAACATAAAAAATATATTCATGTTAGCTATTCTAGTTCTTTCAAATATTTAGTGTTGTCTTAGAATATTCTGTAAGATTTCTTTATTCTTCTCTTTTAAAATATGCATCTTATTTATTAACTAATTCTTTTATTCAGAATTACTGCCAGCTGTATGAATGTTTTTACAGTTGAAACACACTGAATCTATTTAAGGGGTGAAATTGCATTCTTGACTTTAGCATTTCAGTGCTTTAGCTACAAGGCTCCATTGCCAATAAAGCCATGTAAACATACCATATACAGTGGAACCTCGGTTCACGACCATAATTTGTTCCAAAACTCTGGCCGTAAACCGAGTTGGTCGTGAACTGAAGCAATTTGCCCCATAGGATTGTATGTAAATACAATTAATCCATTCCAGACCATACGAACTGTATGTAAATATATATATTTTTTAGTTTTTAAGCACAAATATGGTTAATTATACCATAGAATGCACAACATAATAGTAAACTAAATGTAAAAACATTGAATAACACTGAGAAAACCTTGAACAACAGAGAAAACTAACACTGCAATAGTTCGCGCTATAGTGCTAGGAACCGCTCGCTAAAAACACTTTTTTTTAATGAGTTTTAAGCACAGAGGAAAAAATGAACATTTGAAAAATCCGTAATTTAATAAACCACCAAGAAAAGTAACATTGCAACAATGCAGGCTACAAACCGATCACTGTAAACAGAACTGAAAACAAAAACAAGCCTTCTCTACCTTATGCATCCCTCCCTCTCTCACTCGCTCTCTCTCTCGTGCGCCTGTGTGTGTGTGCGTGCGTCTCTCTTTTGCGAGCCTGGAGCGCCTGTGTGTGTGTCTCTTTAGCGCGCTGCTGTGTGTGTGCGCTACTCTCTCTCGACTGTCTGTCTCTCTCTCTCATGCTCCTGTGTGTGCGCGGCTCTCTCTGTCTCCCGCTGCCTGTGTGTGTGCGTCTGTCTCTCGCACGCGCTGCCTGTGTGTGTGTGTTGCGCTCTCTCACTCTCTCTCTTGCTCGCTGCACAGGAAATGCACAGGGAGAGACTGAACATGTACAAACCGAAAGGGAAACTGGCTTGTTCGTATACCGAGTGTGTGGTCGTGAACTGAGGCAAAAGTTTGGCGAACTTTTTGGTCGTAAACTGATTTGTACGTGTACCGAGACGTTCGTGAACCGAGGTTCCACTGTATATATACATTCGTTACAGTGGATGGTCATGCACAAGGAGTCGAACCCATGGGTTGCAAGATGGTTTTTAGACCTACAACCTTGCAAGTTTTCAGTTGTTTATTTCTGGGGCACCCTGCCAATGCCCTTTCCTGGGTTCACGGCTTCTCGGTCAGGGATACCCAATCCGATGGGTCTGCATTGAGGAGGGAGCCATGTCACACATGTGTACATGGGAGGCAGCTAAAGGGCTCAAAAAAAAGGTAATTAACACCAGGCAAGTGGGTGGCAGAGTGCAATAGTCCTTTCTCTTTAATCCCAGGAGACCAAACACAGGAAATTCAGCCTGGACCCAATGACACCATTTCCGGTTCCGGGACCGATGACATCACTTCCCATGACCGGCTTTAAAATCTGCTACCTTCCTTCTGTTAGTCAGTTCTGACTTGGATTTGAATCTGTAAACAGCCTTGCTTCGAATACTTATTTTGCAGCCTTATTCCAAGTTTACAGGCCCAAAACTTTTTCTTGTGTCAAGGTGTATTCTATCGATATATATATATATATATATTCTTTCTCAATCCCTTGCAGACCATCCATGGGAAATCCCACATGGTTTTCTGGCACCTCTGATGACGTCACTTCCAGCGCCTCTGATGATGCCACTTCCGGTCTTGGCACCTCTGATGATGTCACTTCCAGCGCCTCTGATTGATGTCACTTCTGGTCCCGGCACCTCTGATGATGTCACTTTCATTTCTGGGCCCGTTGACGTCACTTCCTGTTCCAGCCCTGATGATGTCACTTCCTGTCTCGGCAGCTAAATCCACCATCTTTGACAACCTGCCTCAGTTCTGTTTTTGACTCAGACCTGTAAACAAATCATACGAATTACCCATTTGCAGCCAGGGAATATTATACGGGTGGCTGCCTCAAACCTTTCTTAATGTCTTTGGCTCATTCTTGTGACAGTGGCATAGTCGGCAGGATAAAAAAAGCCCAGAAAAAAACAGGGACAGGACCTGACAAATAACCATGTGGGAGAGTACCGGGGCCAAGTTTCCGGGTGGAGGGGTTCATCCCGTGGTCCAGAAATACCTGGTACAGGCTCCGCTCCCAAAGTACATAACCAGGCTATCAAAGAAACAAGGGGAGTATATGGGATAGCACACAGGAGTGGGCAGGTCCCTATGGGAGAAGTGATGGAGCCTTATTATGCTCTCTCAGAGGAGAGAGCTGACCCCCCCCCCCCCCCCCCACTAGGGTTAAGACCCTAGCTAAATGTGAGGCATCCCCAGACCAGCAGGTGGAGAAAATAAAAAATTGGATATTCGACTCAGAGAGGCCAATCCAGGCTCTGGAAAAAGGTGGCACTGTGGCTAAGGCCATTTGAATGTACTATCGTACAAATAGTCCAGCAGATAACCTGCTTCCTATTAATTAAGACCCTTCCAGGAAATTTAACCCAGCCGGTCAGGGTAGAATTCTAAAATATGGATGAGCTCATTGAACTCATAGAGACATCTAGAATGGCCTTACAATCTGGGAGAGCAGAATGGTCCTTTAGCAGATGCCATGGGGATTACTTCCCACAATATCTGCTTCTTCCTTATAAACTGGAGCCTGTGCCGAAGTCCCCGGATCTGTGGGTGTGCAACCTTCCCGGGAATGAAGAGGAATGCAGGTGGAGAGATAGAGAGGGTGATTATGTGAACTTTCAAACCCCCTGACGACATCACATAAGGGAGTAGTTATTATAAATGGATTTAGAGTTGAAGCCCATTTTGATTCCAGCAGCAACATTTCCATTGTTGATTGCCGATATGTACTACCGTAACAGTGGGTGAAAGTAAAGACCAGTATAACTTGTATTCACAGAGAAATTCGACCACCCTATGTTTCATCAGCCATAGTGGTCCTCCTGAATCCACTTTTTCCGGTGATACTGGGGCGGGACTGGTCTAACAATAACTGCGGTTTAGTACTAGCTACTCCCAAACATAATTTAGGCCTAGTTATAAACGGGAATGACCCATCTCAAGCTGTCTCCACATCGTGTAATCAGCTGGCAGAGACAGATACGGAAGACCAATTGGGAGATGGGGCGGTTCCTGGTCTGTTGCAGGCAGAAACATTATCACCCAGTGCCTCAACGGGCCGGAAAGAAACTCCACCCCTTAAGGTCAGACCAGATCCTCTATCCGAAATACAGTTTCAATTTTGAGAAACACCGGCCTCTTTCAAAATTATACAGTGGAATGATGATTCCCTGAAATTTGCTAAAAATGCAGTCATGCTAGTCAATGGCCAACACACTCATCAGCCCATGCCACAGGGTCCTCACTTTGTATTAGAAAATGACCTATTGTATCGGGTAGCAGAGCATGAGGGGTAGGTGTGGAAGCTGTTGTTAATCCCACGAACCTACTGGCAGCAGGTCTGTGAACTGGGGTACGCCCACCTCCTAGGAGGCCATTTGGACACCGAAAAAACTTTAGAATGTACAGTATTAAGCTCTGATTTTATTGCCTGGGAATTAATGAGGAGGTTCGCCATTTTTGCGTCTCTTGTCCAGAATGTCGAACATTCCTAGAAAGGACAGAGCTCCTCTCGTTCCCCTTCCCTTGATTAATGTTCCCTTTGAAAGAATTGGGGCCGATATAGTAGGACCCCATGAGCCATCAGCCCCGAAGACATAAATATATATTAGTTCTCGTGGACTATGCTCCCTGATATCCAGAGGCTGTTCCTTTACGCTCAGCCATGTCGAAAGCTATTGCATGGGCATTGGTAAGGGTCTTTGTGTGACTGCATCCCTAAGTAATTCCTTACAGGCCAAGTTACTTAAAATAAAGCACTTAAAGACCGTGGCATATCCTCAAACCAATGGTCTAGTAGAGAGATTTAATCAGATTCTCAAAGAGATGCTTTGCAAGGCGGTCAGTGGGGATGGGAGGAACTGGGATCAGCTCCTCTCCCTCGTCCTCTTTGCCTATCACAAACCTTTCTTGATGCCTTTGGCTCGTTCTTGTGACAATATATATATACAGTATATATTGTGAAGAATGGGCTCGACCACGAACAGACACCAAGACAGCTATGACCAAAACACACATTTATTGCTGTTTTCACCTTCCAACACAGCAGAATGCACAAGTCCCACACAGTCCTCCGCTACAGTCTTCTTTTTCCTGCCGCCACCACTCCTCTCTTGCAAAGCTCCGTCACACTACCTCCCAACTCTGGCTCCTGGAATGGAGTGAGGTGGCCCCTTTTATCTAGTACCCGGATATGCTCCAGGTGCTTCCTGATGAGCTTCCTGCAGCACTTCCGGGTGTGGTGGAATTGCTGCATGAGCACCCGGAAGCACACCGGGTGTATTTGCTTTTGGGCTTAGCAGCACTTCCTGTTGTGGGGGAAGTGCTGCAGTCCATGTTCCCTGGAACGTTTGGGCGTCCCCTGGTGGTGGCCACATGCCCCAACTGGGTGGAGCCTCCTAGCTCTCATCTTGTGGCTCCCCTGTGCTCCAGGCCGGTCGCCCTCTCGTGTCCTGGAAGGAGATATTGGTGGTCTCCCGGTCCTTCCACATCCCAGTCATCCTGACTGTGCAGCCGTCTATCACACTGCCCCTCCCCCAGCTGAAGCACGTAGGGCAAGCTGGCCTGCCCCGCTAGGGCTGGTTCTTTTCATGGCGGGGTGCCGGCATGATGACGTCCATGGCCTTGCCCTGTAATAGAAAAACAGGAAAAGGGTGCGGAGACGTTGTACTGACGCCACTCCGTGGCACCCTCTATATTACGATATGGACAACGTCTCCACACGTGATCAAAGCTGTGGCACTCATAACACCGGCGTCCCCCTGCCTGTGTCTGGGCCCTCGGAACATAAAGCAGGGTGGGTACCTCCGCGCTGACATTACCCCAACTAGGTTCGGGGCCTCTCTCTGTTCGTAGATCGAGCGGCCTTTAGACGTATGGGAGGACACTGCCCCATGTCTCTTACTGTCAGAAGCCCCGGCTTTTCTCCTCTGGTTTCTCTTCCTTTTACTCTTGGGTGCCTCGGCGGTCTGGGTCTCCCTATGGGAGAAAAAGAGACCCCGGGCCATCTGTACCCCTGTAGAGCAGCGAGAGGCTGTTGTCAGCTCCTGGAGTGGCTCGCTTTTGAGACCTGGCACTCACCAGCCAGCGTCTTGTATGCACCTTCACCACCCCTGCTGCACAATCAGCCCCTATTGCTGCATCCACTGTTGGAGGCATGGCCACTTGGTTACCGGAACGACACATTACCGGAACCCCTTCGCTCAGCCCTACTTTATCATGTACGGTACAGGTGACACTCAGCTGCACCGCGGCATCCCTCCGGCTGGAGAATCCTGCATCGCACCGCTGCAGCTATTCCTGGATCTCCTTCAGGGGTACGCCTGCCTTCTCCTCCAGCTGTTCAATCATCTTCCGGAGGGTGCCTAAAACCTGTACAAGTGACTGTATAGGTGGGAGGATCTCCTCCAGCCTATTTACAGCCGCAACAAACTTCTCAGAACCTGCCAGAGGCGGACTTGCGAAGCGGTCTTCCTTACCTTCCAGCTGGGAGCTGCAGAGCCTCTCCATAGGCTCAGCTGGGACCTCGTGAGGCTTAGGATGGACGTTTCTGAGCCCCGCCTGCAACCAATCAGCGACGGGAACACCACACACACCGTCCAATCCCTTGCTCACTTCGGCGAGGGTCATGCAATCATGGCAGCTCCCCTCCTCCATCAAGAGGCTTGGGCTGGGGGAGGTATTGGCGCTCTCCCGGTCCTTCCATGTCCCAGGCATCTTGACTGCGCAGCCGTCAATCACAATATATAAATAAATATATATACATATGTACAGTATACTGTATATATCTCCTGTAATAGAATGACTATCACCTTTTGTTAATCATAATTTGTATCTTTTTTGCTTTAATTGAAGGGGTAGTTTTTAAATGAACTGATATGAAGCATGATAATGTGTGATATTGAAATAATGCCTTTGAAACCTTTTAGTTTCGTTTTTTGTTGTCTGTTTTATTATTAATCTTATGATACCAATTTGGCACAACTTTGTTTAAGCTTTTCAGTCTTGGGTGCTGCCACATTTTTTTTTTGTTTTAATAGCTACAGTTCTGTTTAAGTCATATAACCAAAGTCTTAGAGATATGTAACATCAATGTTGTCATGCTATAATCAGTGTCTAAGCGTTTGGATTCCTTTGTTAAAGACTTAATTCATTTTGACCCTTTGAAGCTTTCATTGACTTTTTTTGGTTTTAAAACTTTGCTTTGTCACTTTGACCTTGAACTTTGCCCCTTGTTTTGAAATTTGTTATTCAATTTCTATTAGTCTTCCCAGCATTTTGATCTTTGCCTGACCATTACTGACCATTCTTTTGTTTTCTTCCACAACAATTCCCCATTTCCCACTCCAGTATCTCAATATTTATCTTCAATCTTCGTTTTCTAGTTTCTCATAGGCAGAGTTGCTTAGTATTTCACATCTGTATCATTTGGCTAATACTGTAATATTATTCTTCAGAAACCATCATAATTACAGTTAAGTAATGCTAGTGCATGCTTATTTTACAAATTATAGTAGTACCATTTAAATGGCGCTGCCAGAAATTTCCTCAAGCCCCCTCTATTTTAGTTAGAAATATTCAAAAGTTTGTTTTTTTTTCACACAGAGAATCTTAGATATATATAATAAATTTACAATGGACCTTCAAACCTTAACTTCCTGATATTTTGTATAAGAAAGATGGATATGCAATGATGAGTTATGTGCTCTCATCAGAACTACTTTATGTTCTTATTTAAGTCCAACAATTAATTCAACATTTCCCTGATGAGGCACATCCTGCAGTAAGATGCCTTTGGAGGCAAATAGAATATTTTGTACTCAATAAAGAAAGAGAGTTGGGAGGATTCAAATAACTTTGACAGAAGAGACTGATGCAATACTGCTGTGTAAGGAAGAAAACCAGACTAAAAATTGTCATTTACAGTTTTTTGAGCAAGAGCTTTTCATTTTGTATTTATTTTTTGAAAATTTTAAAAAAATTACTGTCTTTCTCCATGTTTAAACAGTTTATTATGCACTGCTGTTAGAGTTGGAATTGTTGCAATTTTATAAGCATAAAGCCCTTAATCTATATAAATATATACAGTGCTAAGGGTTGACTGTCTGTCATGGAAAACTTTGTGAACCACTATGCCCTGAACCTTCCTCATGGTCTCATTTGAGAGCTTTCGCTATGAATTGGATGTGTGGGCTACCTCTGTGATGAAATTGGGCTTTGGATCCCCTAACAGCAAGCAACAGCACAGCTGCATTTCATAGCTGACAGGAAAATAACAGCGTTACCTGTATTGCTAACAGGAAAAGAACCTTGGAGAACTCTGCTGACAGTGCAGCACATTGCACAGGATGACTGATCATTTTCATTCGAAACACCACTCATATACTCCAAGTGCAACAGAATGTTATACCCAACCAAAGAATTGGAGATGTAGGCTTCTTGCACCACGGTCTTGGGCTCTGGGTCCTTCACAAGGTGAGTGGAGGAGGACATACAAGCATGTGGCAAATCTGTCAGGAAAAGAATGATAGTGACATCGGAGGGCTGTGAAAGACATTGCAGTAAACTCAGTGAAGTGAGTGTCTGTGCTTCATGGAGAGCTGCATGAACCACCTTTCTTTGAGGACCGGAGTCCTGAGTATTACTAGTTTCTATTAAACAGCTACCTATCCAGGTTTAAGATATGACAATTTGTTCATGGCTGGGATTTTAACTTTTTTATATTAGACATCATGGTTGATAAACAGCATAACAGGAAATGTACAGGAAATCTGAACAGCTACGGCACAGCTACCTTTTGATTTATGACATGCCTTATGGAAACAGTAGTATTTCAGCAGTGACATTAAGTTTATTGGATTTACAGAAAAAATGCAATATGCATCATAACAAAATTGGAACAGGTGCATAAATTTGGGCACCCCAACAGAGATATTACATCAAAACTTAGTTGAGCCTACTTCTGCAAATATAACAGCCTCTAGATGCCTCCTATAGCCTTTGATGAGTGTCTGGATTCTGGATGGAGGTATTTTTGATCATTTTTCCATAAAAAAATCTCTCCAGTTCAGTTAAATTTGATGGCTGTTGAGCATGGACAGCCTGCTTCAAATCATCCCATAGATTTTCAATGATATTCAAGTCAGGGGACTGTGACGACCATTCCAGAACATTGTACTACTTCCTCTGCATGAATGCCTTTGTAGATTTTGAACTGTGTTTTGGGTCATTGTCTTGTTGGAATATCCAACCCCTGCGTAACTTCAACTTTGTGACTGATGCTACAACATTACCCTGAAGAATGTGTTGATATTGGGTTGAATTCATCTGACCCTCGACTTTAACATGAGCCCCAGTCCCTGAACTAGCCACACAGCCCCACAGCATGATGGAACCTCCACCAAATTTGACAGTATGTAGCAAGTGTTTTTCTTGGAATGCAGTGTTCTTCTTCCTCCATGCAAAGCACTTTTTGTTATGACCAAATAACTCAATTTTTGTCTAATCAATCCAAAGCACTTTGTTCCCAAATAAATCTGGCTTGTCTAAATGAGCATTTGCATACAACAAGCGACTCTGTTTGTGGCGTGAGTGCAGAAAGGACTTCTTTCTCATCATCCTGCCATACAGATGTTCTTTGTGCAAATTGCGCTGAATTGTAGAATGATGTACAGATACACCATCTGCAGCAAGATGTTCTTGCAGGTCTTTGGAGGTGATCTGTGGGTTGTCTGTAACCATTCTCACAATCCTGCGCATATGCCGCTTATGGTATTTTTCTTGGCCTGCCAGACCTGGGTTTAACAGCAACTGTGCCTGTGGCTTTCCATTTCCTGATTACATTCCTTACAGTTGAAACTGACAGTTTAAACCTCTGAGATAGCTTTTTGTAGCCTTCCCCTAAACCATGATACTGAACCATCTTTGTTTTCAGATCTTTTGAGAGTTGCTTTGAGGATCCCATGCTGTCCCTCTTCAGAGGAAAGTCAAAGGGAAGCACAACTTGCAATTGACCACCTTAAATACCTTTTCTCATGATTGGACACACCTGTCTATGAAGTTCAAGGCTTAACGAGCTAATCCAACCAATTTGGTGTTACAAGTAATCAGTATTGAGCAGTTACATGCATTCAAATCAGCAAAGTTACAAGAGGACCCATATTTTTGCACAACCATTTTATTGAATTTGATTTAATTTCATACAACTAAATACTGCTTCACTAAAAATCTTTGTTCGGAAAACACCCCAGTACTCAGATGTTCCTAGGAAATGAAAGACATACCACTGTTATGTTTTTGTTGAAGTAGAGTAAATTATTATGCAGGCTGAGAGAGGTTCCCAATCTTTTTCATATGACTGTAGATAGATAGATAGATAGATAGATAGATAGATAGATAGATAGATAGATAGATAGATAGATAGATAGATAGATAGATAGATAGATAGATAGATAGATAGATAGATAGACATGTTTGCTAAATTTTAAACTCTACTGTTTAGGTGTCCTTTGTTTAAGACTGGTTAGGTTGTACCGATTTGAAACCATGTACCTAACAATAAAGAACAGAAATATTCAATTTTGGTTTCCTCCACATGCAATGTCTAAGGTTCTCATCTTGGATTCTTGCTGCCTGGTCACATAATGTATGATTTGATGCTATTATGCCTTTCAGACATTATAGTGTAAAAAAAAAAAAAAAAACAGAGCTCCTGGCTTAAACTGGCAGATTGAGGGTAAGCATGTTAAGATGAATTATTAGCCCCCTCCATGTATAAACGAGGTCTGCAAAATACAGTTAAATCTTTAATCATGTACTACCAAAAAGTGTGCTCAGTGTTCCTGAATGTTAATCAGCTAGGAGTCCCCCAGGCCATGATAACCACACTCACATGTGTGCGTGAACTGAATGTGCAAATTCCTCAACATGCTTTTCTCTAGCTATCCAGAAAATTATAAAAAATAGAATGATGATCACTACCATGGTGATTACTTGTGTAACTTACAGCAGCTTAGGATATTTCTTTATGTTGTCTATTTTTGGTTAATTAGATTATTGCATATATTTAGAAATATTTGACATATCTCTTCACAAACCAAAATATATTTCTCTTTTATGAAAGCAATTTTCACAGTATGCTGCCCCCTACCTGTTAGCAGATTTATTGGCAAGCTTGATTATTCAAATTGATCCTAACTTTCGTTTCCTGTTAAGTGATATGGTTTTATGTAAATAAGCTATATTTCTTGTTTGCATTTCAGGCATTTTTTTGTCAGATGATACTGAAAGTCACATAATGTTTAGTTTTCTGTCAACAAAAATAAATTCTGACTCCATAATCTTTTCATTTACTGTTACCTTAAAGGCATTAACCATTCAAAATCAGAAAACTCCTCTCAACAATTTCTCTATGGATATATCCACCATCTGCAGGTGTCAGAGTGAAACATAATAGACAAGGCTGGCACATTTGAAATCAAGGGCTGAATAAGCCCTGCTGGAGTTTTATAAAAGCCATTAATGGAAGTTTACCTGTTCGAAATCCAAAAAAAGGGAGGTTGGAGGAGTAGCCAGTTCATGGTAGTGCCAGAGTTTTAAATAAATTCACGTGGCAGACTTGCTCTTTGGGACATCAGTTGAGCTAGTAAAGTAAGCAATCCAACAAGACCTTCATCTCTTGCACCTCGTAGTGCCCATGCCAAGGTGCGAGGAGTTGAATGTGAGAAAAAGGACCATGACCCTGTCTGAGAGGCAAGGGCCACAGTTGTAAAGCCAGGAATGCACATGCTGCTAGCCTTCAAGATGTTCCTTCAAAAGGGGCCAAAGCAATCCCATAATTCCACAATATGTTTGGTGATATTATGGCCCAGGTGTGTTACTTCATCATTTCAGCTCTTTCTGATTAGGTTGAGCAGGCCTCAGGGTTGTCTCCTGTAAAGCAGCTTAGCCCATTGAGGCCTGTGGTACTTTCCAGAAGGCAAATAAAATGAGCAGCAGAAGTTGCTCCCAGTCTTTCCTGTCTGCCCACATGACCTTCCTCTACATCTGTTTCAGTTTTCTGGATGTACTTGATGTAAATCATGTCCACTGGTCTATGAGGGCTTTTCCGGGTAGAGCGACATGCGAAAAGACCCATAATAGTTCATGGGTGATGGTTTTTATATTAACCACATATAGGGCTATGGCCTCTAGATACTGAATGGTGTAATCCACAAGGACAAGAATATACAGTGCATCCGGAAAGTATTCACAGCGCATCACTTTTTCCACATTTTGTTATGTTACAGCCTTATTCCAAAATGGATTAAATTAATTTTTTTTCCTCAGAATTCTACACACAACACCCCATAATGACAACGTGAAAAAAGTTTACTTGAGATTTTCGCAGATTTATTAAAAATAAAAAAAATTGAGAAAGCACATGTACATAAGTATTCACAGCCTTTGCCATGAAGCTCGAAATTGAGCTCAGGTGCATCCTGTTTCCCCTGATCATCCTTGAGATGTTTCTGCAGCTTAATTGGAGTCCACCTGTGGTAAATTCAGTTGATTGGATATGATTTGGAAAGGCACACACCTGTCTATATAAGGTCCCACAGTTGACAGTTCATGTCAGAGCACAAACCAAGCATGAAGTCAAAGGAATTGTCTCGGGGCACAAATCTGGGGATGGTTACAGAAAAATTTCTGCTGCTTTGAAGGTCCCAATGAGCACAGTGGCCTCTATCATCCATAAGTGGAAGAAGTTCGAAACCACCAGGACTCTTCCTAGAGCTGGCCGGCCATCTAAACTGAGAGATCAGGGGAGAAGGGCCTTAGTCAGGGAGGTGAACAAGAACCCAATGGTCACTCTGTCAGAGCTCCAGAGGTCCTCTGTGGAGAGAGGAGAACCTTCCAGAAGGACAACCATCTCTGCAGCAATCCACCAATCAGGCCTGTATGGTAGAGTGGCCAGACGGAAGCCACTCCTTAGTAAAAGGCACATGGCAGCCCACCTGGAGTTTGCCAAAAGGCACCTGAAAGACTCTCAGACCATGAGAAAGAAAATTCTCTGGTCTGATGAGACAAAGATTGAACTCTTTGGTGTGAATGCCAGGCGTCACGTTTGGAGGAAACCTGGCACCATCCCTACAGTGAAGCATGGTGGTGGCAGCATCATGCTGTGGGGATGTTTTTCAGGAACTGGGAGACTAGTCAGGATAAAGGGAAAGATGATTGCAGCAATGTACAGAGACATCCTGGATGAAAACCTGCTCCAGAGCGCTCTTGACCTCAGACTGGGGTGACGATTCATCTTTCAGCAGGACAACGACCCTAAGCACACAGCCAAGATATCAAAGGAGTGGCTTCAGGACAACTCTGTGAATGACCTTGAGTGGCCTAGCCAGATCCCAGACTTGAATCCGATTGAACATCTCTGGAGAGATCTTAAAATGGCTGTGCACCGACACTTCCCATCCAACCTCATGGAGCTTGAGAGGTGCTGCAAAGAGGAATGGGCGAAACTGTGCCAAGCTTGTGGCATTATATTCAAAAAGACTTGTGGCTGTATTTGCTGCCAAAGGTGCATCGACAAAGTATTGAGCAAAGGCTGTGAATACTTATGTACGTGTGATTTCTCAGTTTTTTTATTTTTAATAAATTTGCAAAAACCTCAAGTAAACTTTTTTCACATTGTCATTATGGGGTGTTGTGTGTAGAATTCTGAGTAAAAAAATGAATTTAATCCATTTTGGAATAAGGCTGTAACATAACAAAATGTGGAAAAAGTGATGCGCTGTGAATACTTTCCGGATGCACTGTATTTGTGGCTCCTTGTTGAGGGTACAAGTGGACCTACAATGTCAATACTGATCAACTCGAAGGGGACCTTAATGATCAGCAAGGGGACAAGAGGAGCATGGTCTCACTGGGGTATTTGAGACAATTGGCAATCTGGACAGAACCTGCAAAACCAGTGCACCTCCCTGGGCAAGCCAAGCCAATTAAAGCATGCCATGATGTGTTCTTTTCAAGTGCCTAATATATGTGCATGGGCCAAGTCACAAATCTCAAAGCAGAAGGGTTGCAGGACGAGGAATTGGCTCCAGGCTTCTCTCTGTGTCTCCATCACCCAATAAAATAGATTGTTATCAAGGACAAAGGAATTGCCATTCCACTGTTCATCTTTAAAGAATGCGGGCATGGAGCGAAACCGAAGTTTCAGGGACGTAAGGGGGTCAGACGTGGCACCTATGAGTGCAGAGGGGCTGGTTTGGCAGCAGCCACCCGCAGCTCAGCCTTGTTGCACTGGATAGCCCTGCCTCTGCCAGCTTTTTTACACAGCTACATGTCACTCTCAGGAGACCAGTCGTCATCCAAGGTCAGGCTCGTCAGACCAATCAGGCGCAGTTGGCCTCAGTCGGGTTTACTTTCTGGTGAGTCTTGTCCCAGTAGAAGTGTGTAAGGTGGCCTCAGGAGTATCACCTTGCACAGCTGGCGTAACTAAACCAAACTGAGAATCCAACAAACCGCCATTGGATATACTGAGTCTTGTCATGCATACAGGTTAGATAGGCCTGCTTTCAATCATACTGTTCCAGTGGAGTGTAATGGTGGCCAACAATGGTATTGCTGTCAGAGTCGAAGATGGTGTGTACTGGATTACCATTCAAACGTGCTGTGCCTGAAAAGGGAAGGGTGAGAGGGTTAGCCATGGCCGCTGTACAATACCTTTCTCATCTTGTCCATCTGGACTCCATTTTGTCCTTGTTCTAAGGACAATTCATTACAGTATGTCTCAACTCTCTCTACTGGTAACACCATAGGGTTGTGAGGGGGCTGGTCACTGGAGTGAGTTCAGAAAAAGGATGGATGAATAGGTGGAAGCATTACAATTCTGTTGGTCTCATTATTAGAATTTTATGTACTGTATGTTTCTAGTTCTTGTATTAGTACCTGGCTAGTATGAAAAGGTGATCTTGTGGATGCTTTATTATTATTATTATTATTATTAATGTTAAGAGGGTGGAAATGTGCCTTAAAGGTTAGCAAATTTGACCCTTTTGCGGTCCAGGCTTGTTTACATTAATTGACTCTATGATATACTCCCACGCTCAAAACTTATGTTATGCTTTTGCTATGAATCTTTAAAATAACTGGTTTCACTGTGTTCATGAGTATTTGTTACAAATAGAATGATGTCCAGTCCATTAGCATTTTCTTGCCTTGTTCCTATTACTGCTGGGATAGCTGCTGCTTTTCTGAAGTAGATGTGGTATACATATATGCATTATTGTTACATAACATATTTTAACTCTACTTATAGTAATCCAATTCAGGATTGAAGGATCCTGGAAGTATTACATGTAAGGCAAGATGCAGCCCTATATGAAGTACTAAGAGGAAAACTCACGTGGACACAGGGAGATAGATAGATAGATAGATAGATAGATAGATAGATAGATAGATAGATAGATAGATAGATAGATAGATAGATAGATAGATAGATAGATAGATAGATAGATAGATAGATAGATACTTTTTAATCCCAAGGGGAAATTTACAGGGGAAAATGCCTAAACTTTAAATTGGCTACAAATGGGGGCAGGACATGAACTTGAGATGTAGAATCTGAAAGACAATCCTGGTGTGTATTTGAGAGGAAGGTTGTTATAATGACACTGGTTCTGTTTAATATGACAATGAGCCTTGGTTATATTGCCATCAGTTAATCGGATGTATCAGAAGTACTATTATATGTAACTGAGTACTTTTCTGAATGCATTATATATATATATATTAGCAGTGGTTGATATTATTAAGTTACCGGTGTTGCCTTCTTCTGAACATGCTGCACACAATTGTCCATAAGTAAATTTTGAAAGACTGACGTTGACTTTTTTTGATGGCACTGATGATTGTGAGAAGTAAATGACCTGGAAAATAAATGTGTAATGGGAATCCTATTCAGGGGCAAATCAAATCAGGACTGGCAATAGCAATCAAAACACAGAATCAAAACACAAGGGAAAAAACAAGAGTGTAAGTCAGAGTCAAAAACAGGTCAAAATCCAAAACAGACCTAGCACTAGACCTACTTCAATTAGAAGCTAACTGTGATAATCGGGAGATGACTCAGGCAGGGGACATCATTCTATTTATTCCTTGCTACCACTGATGTCTGAAACACGACAAAAGTGATCATGTGAATGCAAATATCAGACATGAAAATAAAAGATGAATTAAGATGAAATAAAAATGATTATTATGACATATTGCAAAACACAGATTTATAGGATCCATCCATCCATTGTCTCCCGCTTATCCAAGGTCGGGTCGCGGGAGCAGCAGCTTGAGCAGAGATGCCCAGACTTCCCTCTCCCCGGCCACTTCTTCTAGCTCTTCCGGGAGAATCCCAAGGCGTTCCCAGGCCAGTCGAGAGACATAGTCCCTCCAGCGTGTCCTGGGTCTTCCCTGGGGCCTCCTCCCGGTTAGACGTGCCCGGAACACCTCACCAGAGAGGCGTCCAGGAGGCATCCTGATCAGATGCCCGAGCCACCTCATCTGACTCCTCTCGATGCGGAGGAGCAGCGGCTCTACTCTGAGCCCCTCCCGGATGACTGAGCTTTTCACCCTATCTTTAAGGGAAAGCCCAGACACCCTGCGGAGGAAACTCATTTCAGCCGCTTGTATTCGCGATCTCGTTCTTTCGGTCACTACCCATAGCTCATGACCATAGGTGAGGGTAGGAATATAGATCGACTGGTAAATTGAGAGCTTCGCCTTGCGGCTCAGCTCCTTTTTCACCACGACAGACCGATGCAGCGCCCGCATTACTACGGATGCCGCACCGATCCGCCTGTCGATCTCACGCTCCATTCTTCCCTCACTCGTGAACAAGACCCCGAGATACTTGAACTCCTCCACTTGGGGCAGGATCTCGCTACCAACCCTGAGAGGGCACTCCACCCTTTTCCGGCTGAGGACCATGGTCTCGGATTTGGAGGTGCTGATTCTCATCCCAGCCGCTTCACACTCGGCTGCGAACCGATCCAGAGAGAGCTGAAGATCACGGCCTGATGAAGCAAACAGGACAACATCATCTGCAAAAAGCAGTGACTCAATCCTGAGCCCACCAAACCGGACCCCCTCAACGCCCTGGCTGCACCTAGAAATTCTGTCCATAAAAGTTATGAACAGAATCGGTGACAAAGGGCAGCCCTGGCGGAGTCCAAGTCTCACTGGAAACGGGTTCGACTTACTGCCGGCAATGCGGACCAAGCTCTGGCACCGATCGTACTGGGACTGAACAGCCCTTATCAGGGGGGCCGGTACCCCATACTCTCGGAGTACCCCCCACAGGATTCCCCGAGGGACACGGTCGAATGCCTTTTCCAAGTCCACAAAACACATGTAGACTGGTTGGGCGAACTCCCATGCACCCTCCAGGACCCTGCTAAGGATATAGAGCTGGTCCACTGTTCCGCGACCAGGACGAAAACCACACTGTTCCTCCTGAATCCGAGGCTCCACTATCCGACGGACCCTCCTCTCCAGGACCCCTGAATGGACTTTTCCAGGGAGGCTGAGGAGTGTGATCCCTCTGTAGTTGGAACACACCCTCCGATCCCCCTTCTTAAAGAGGGGGACCACCACCCCGGTCTGCCAATCCAGAGACACTGTCCCTGATGTCCATGCGATGTTGCAGAGGTGTGTCAGCCAAGACAGTCCTACAACATCCAGAGCCTTGAGGAACTCCGGGCGTATCTCATCCACCCCTGGGGCCCTGCCACCAAGGAGTTTTTTGACCACCTCGGTGACTTCAGTCCCAGAGATGGGGGAGCCCACCTCTGAGTCCCCAGGCTCTGCTTCCTCATTGGAAGGCATGTTAATGGGATTGAGGAGGTCTTCGAAGTACTCCCCCCACCGACCCACAACGTCCCGAGTCGAGGTCAACAGCGCACCATCCCCACCATATACAGTGTTGACACTGCACTGCTTCCCCTTCCTGAGACGCCGGATGGTGGACCAGAATCTCCTCGAAGCCGTCCGAAAGTCGTTCTCCATGGCCTCCCCAAACTCCTCCCACGCCCGAGTTTTTGCCTCAGCAACCACCAAAGCCGCATTCCGCTTGGCCTGCCAGTACCTATCAGCTGCCTCCGGGGTCCCACAGGACAAAAGGGTCCTGTAGGACTCCTTCTTCAGCTTGACGGCATCCTTCACCGCCGGTGTCCACCAACGGGTTCGGGGATTGCCGCCACGACAGGCACCGACCACCTTACAGCCACAGCTCCGGTCAGCTGCCTCAACAATAGAGGCACGGAACATGGCCCATTCGGACTCAATGTCCCCCACCTCCCTCGGGATGTGGTTGAAGTTCTACTGGAGGTGGGAGTTGAAGCTACTTCTGACAGGGGCCTCTGCCAGACGTTCCCAGCAGACCCTCACAACACGTTTGGGTGTACCACGCCTGACCGGCATCCTCCCCCACCATCGAAGCCAACTCACCACCAGGTGGTGATCAGTTGACAGCTCCACCCCTCTCTTCACCCGAGTGTCCAAGACATGTGGCCGCAAGTCCGACGACACGACCACAAAGTCGATCATCAAACTGAGGCCTAGGGTGTCCTGGTGCCAAGTGCACATATGAACACCCCTATGCTTGAACATGGTGTTCGTTATGGACAATCCGTGACGAGCACAGAAGTCCAATAACAAAACACCGCTCGGGTTCAGATCAGGGGGGCCATTCCTCCCAATCACGCCCTTCCAGGTCTCACTGTCATTGCCCACGTGAGCATTGAAGTCTCCCAGCAGAACGAGGGAGTCCCCAGAAGGTATGCCCTCTAGCATCCCCTCCAGGGACTCCAAAAAGGGTGGGTACTCCGAACTGCTGTTCGGTGCATACGCACAAACAACAGTTAGGACCCGTCCCCCCACCCGAAGGCGAAGGGAGGCTACCCTCTCGTCCACCGGGGTAAACCCCAATGTACAGGCTCCAAGTTGGGGGGCAATAAGTATACCCACACCTGCTCGGCACCTCTCACCGGGGGCAACTCCAGAGTGGTACAGAGTCCAGCCCCTCTCAAGGAGATTGGTTCCAGAGTCCAAGCTGTGCGTCGAGGTGAGTCCGACTATATCTAGCCGGAACCTCTCAACTTCGCACACTAGCTCAGGCTTCTTCCCCTTCAGAGAGGTGACATTCCACGTCCCAAGAGCCAGCTTCTGTAGCCGAGGATCGGACCGCCAAGGTCCCCGCCTTCGGCCACCACCCAACTCACACTGCACCCGACCTCCTTGGCCCCTCCCATAGGTGGTGAGCCCATGGGAAGGGGGACCCACGTTGCCTCTTCGGACTGTGCCCGGCCGAGCCCCATGGGTGCAGGCCCGGCCACCAGGCGCTCGCCATCGAGCCCTACCTCCAGGCCTGGCTCCAGAGTGGGGCCCCGGTGACCCGCGTCCGGGCAAGGGAAAATTGTTTTTCTTCATAGGAGGTTTGTTTAACCGCTCTTTGTCTCATCCCTCACCTAGGACCAGTTTGCCTTGGGTGGCCCTACCAGGGGCATAAAGCCCCGGACAACAGAGCTCCTAGGATCATTGGGACATGCAAACCCCTCCACCACGATAAGGTGACGGTTAAAGGAGGGGGTTAAAGGATTTATAGGATACTTAATTCTTTTCAACTGAAAGAGGTAATCAGAAGGAAAAATGGAAAATTGGTGTATAAAAGTTATTTCACCCTGTAGCACATCCTATAAAAATAGTAGCGTCAATCAGAAAAGAGTAATGCTTTGATAGATAGATAGATAGATAGATAGATAGATAGATAGATAGATAGATAGATAGATAGATAGATAGATAGATAGATAGATAGATAGATAGATAGATAGATAGATAGATAGATAGATAGATAGATAGATAGATAGATAGATAGAACTTTATTTGTCCCTGGGGAAATGTGGCTTATAACAGAAGCTCAATAAATCTATATATACAGAATAAACAAAACTAACATGTGATGTACATGGTCAGCACAATGCTGAGGCAAAGCCCTTAGAGAAACAGTTCAAGCTGGCTGTTTAGGGCTTTCTAGTTTATGCAAATAAAGGCCATCAGCAGAAGCAATGGGCAGTGTGCACAAAAAGCAGCACTGACTAATAGACTCAGTGAAGGTGAGTGAAGATGAGAGGTTTCCTGGGCAAGAAAGAGACCTGTTCATGTGGGGTGTGGAGAGTGAGGTGTGTATTGGAAAGTGAAAAGTTTGGCAAAGCTCAAGGAAGATATGATTAGCAAACACACTAAAAAGCTTGAGTGTGGGTGCCAGGTGCTGTGGCTGTGAGAGTATGTTTTGCTTAACCAGAAGCTGAAAGGGAGAGGGAGAGAAATGGTGTCTTTGGGACAAACCAGAACTAGCCAGAAGTGACAGCATCCCTTAGTTTAAACGATAGGGCAGCTCAGTTAAGGGATCTCCCATGGCCAGAACAAAGAGGTGGTAGACGTTGTACACAATATTATTTCTATGCAGTCTTTGCTTATCTTCTGTTTTGAGCCTCACTCGTTCATAAAAAGTTGTTCCCTTGATTGTATTCTACCCATAGGGCAAGAGAAAATGAGAATGATTTTTAACTATATACATAAAGAAAAAACATAAACAAAGCAAGCTTTACAGCTCCTGAGACCTGGGATCACATTCTAACATGGTTTCTGTTTGCATGAAGTTTGCATGTTCTCCTTGTGTATTTCTCTGGTTATTCCTCAGACATCCCAAGATGTACAAGTGATGTTAACAACTTTAATTTAGTTGCGGTGAGTGAATTTGCTCAAAAATATAATGGTGATCCATCAAATGTAATTTCACCTAGTGATACAAAGAGGAGCTTGGAATGAATAAAGTGACTCTAGTAAATTTTTTATCGTATTTTTTTATAGTAATAATAAAGCAATCAAAAGAAAAAAATATATAATGAAGATGGTGCTGCAAAAGAACTTTAACCTATTGTGTGGTAGATTAGTTGTGACTTTTTTAAGTCAATTCCACCAACCAGTAGACAAATGACCAGATGAAAACAAGACCCTATTAACATGTGTTTCTCATCAGGGGGTCCCCTGGCTAGTGAACAAGGTACTCATACTAAAATGTTCTCCACGCGACAGACACAATAACCTTCCTTTCACTTTAGACTTGGCCCTTTTCCGGCCTGCAGCAGAGGCAAATCATAGGGTTGAGTTCTCTGCCTGAATTGGCGCAAAATTACATTAATAAGCGGCTCAGCATAGATTAATTTGTACATCTGAATCTGTGCTATTATCGGGTCAAAAAAATAGAGGAAAGAAATAACAGGAAAGAAAACAAACTAGTTTAGCGGAAAGTATTTGTGTCGAGACCCACAACACTCGAGAAATCACAACTTAAGGCGCATAATGAGATTTAGATTTGCTTCCCTTTTCTATTTTGCTCCAATGAATTACAGGGCCTGAAGCTCTCTCAGCTCCAAATCCAAAAAGGGAGCCAATTTTTTTTAAACATGATTTACATTCTCAATGTAATGTATTAAAACGTTGACAGGGCAAAAGGGATTCACAAGATGCTGCATAAGAAACTCAATTTCTGTGATGGATTGCCTGCAGCCTCTGAATCACAAACCCTTTTTTTTCCTTTTTCTGCAGCTCAGAAGTTTTTTATTTTTTTTTTGTCCAAATCTTCTTAAAGCTCCCTCCTAATCTTTCAGCTGGGAGAGGGTGAAAGGATTTCAGACTGAAGAAAGCATTCGATTCCTGCCTTGTTGTGCTTCAAATTTGTAAATGCTGGGTCAGTAATTTTCAAAATTGTCTTGCTTTCCTTCTATCTGAAGGTTCTTGCTTTTCAACAGTCTCACTTCCTGACTGCTCTCCTGATTTTGCCAACAGAAGAGGGATTCCTGTTATAGAAGTCAGGATAGCTGTAAGTTAATGTGCAGTCCCATTGCACCAATTTCCAACTCCATGTTGCTGTCATAACAGAGTGTCCAACCTCACCTAGAAGAGTGCTGCCACTGGATTAACTCATTCAATCTTTACTTTATGTACAGTATTACCTTTAAAAGCAAGTTCACTACAGTAAGTGCATTATTGTGAACTGTTCACAGTACAGAGAATCCTTACTTGCACATCAGACCAAAATGCAACATGTTGCCATTGTCTAGCACCATAAAGAATAAGAATTTATGAATGTCCATGGCAGATTATAAGGTAATTTAAAGAAACAAAACACTGAGACGAGACTTCAGAAACAATGGCATGTTTTATCCAAAGAAAGAATACACTATTTTAGGAAATTAAATAACTGACATAATAATTGACAATTAATGATAATGGTAATTTGATAATTAATGGCATACTTATCAGTGTCCAATGACACCATTGGCAGGGTCTGAGAACTGCATATTGCAGCATACAGGGTGATTAATTCTGTTCTACAAAAGAACAGCTTACTCAAGTGAAGAAAAAAAGTATTAATTAAGAAAGATAATGGACCAAGGGAAGGCATATCCAAGAGTAGCAGAGGAAGGAGCCTGTCCTTATATAACCTTAGGCTGCATCCCCAAGGAGTCTATGGAAAAGTCGATAGATGATAGATAGATAGATAATTGCATCAATATCACCAAATAAATATCAAATAATATATACAGTATAGTGAGTGAGTATACTGTATAAATATATTATATATGCAGTACAGTACATATATAGCAGTACAGTATATAGAGGTAAAAAGGCAATAAAGTAGGTGACAGGACTTTGGAGGCGAAAATGCTTCAAAAAAGACAGTAAAGTTATAATGCAATGACCTTATACACCTCCCCCATCTACACCTTCTACATTTCTCCCTTCCTTTCTTGCATCTTCCTTCCAAGTGAACTCTCATCTACACTCCACCCAATTCCAGGTTTACCAGAGCAGTGTCCACAGGCCTGTTTTATACCAAATGTAGCCTACCCAGAACTTTCTCTGGCGACTCCAGGTATCCCTGACAGACTGCTAGTCCATCTTACATAAATAAAAGACCAGAGAAGCCTGCATAAACCTCAATAGCATCTTCAGTTTGCCAGCAGTTACTGAGCTGGGGATTGTGAAGTCTTCTCTTGTGCATTCCTCACTGTTCTTCCACAATATTTACATCCATTAGATAAATCAAGGGATGCACACCCACCTGCCATTTTTGTCTGGGGTTTGTTCCAACTCCTGTTGATGTAGATCCTGACTATAATCACCTTTAAAATATGTGCAGTATTATATATATATATATATATATATATATATATATATATATATATATATATATATATATATATACAGTATATATATATATATATGCATATATAATGAGAGAGACGGCCGACAGCTTAGCCCAGCCGGGACGCCCCTGTAATGTAAGGATGGGGGAAGGCAACAACCCTTGGACACTGCCTCCCCCAGAACACTAGATGGCAGCTCTCCTGGAGTGTAGTGGTGCCACTGATTCCCACAGGGCATCCTGGAGTTCGGTTTCTCAGCCCTGTTGGGTGCCATGGGTGCTGCCTGGGGGTGCTGATAAAGGACCTGGGGAGCCATGCCTTCCCTTGTAGCCTGGAAGTACTAGGAAGTCACTAGGACAGAAACCCCAAAGTACTTCCGGGTTGATTAAAGACCTGGAATTCTCCATCTGACCTGGAAGTGCTGGCAAGTCATGTGGGAGGAAGAACAGAAGCACTGCTGGGTCAATGACTATTTAAAGGACTGCTGAAGACCCAGCAAGGGAGCCAGAGTGGAGGTAGACAAAGCTATCTGGGAGTTGTGGAGGAGGAAATATATATATATATATATATATATATATAGAGAGAGAGAGAGAGAGAGAGAGAGAGAGAGAGAGAGAGAGAGAGAGAGAGAGAGAGAGAGAGAGAGAGAGAAGGGTTGTGTATTGTGCTTATATACTTGCTTGTTTTCTGTGGCTTTGGTGCTTGGGGAGCACTATTGGAGGAGAAAAGAATTAAGAATACTTCTTTATGCTTTTACCTGGTGTTCTGAGTGTCTGTCTGGTGTAAAGGGGCAACAGTAACCCCAAGCATTCACAATATATATATTGCAAAGTGCACAGGCCACATGCTTTAACTGCCAGTACGAAGTAGCCCAAACTGATCTTCGAGTCTTGGCATCTGTACACTGAGTCCATGTAGAGTAGTTTTTCTCAGCCACTGGGTCATGACCAACATTTGGGTCACAGGTTGCCACCATTGGGTAGCAGGTTGTTGTTATTTATTCACAAGTGGGTCATGTTGGGTTGTCTAAGCCAGTGTTTCTCAGCCACTTGGTTGCAACCATGTTGTCTGTGATGGGCTGTGGTTTGCCATTGTTAGTTTGCAAGTGGGTCACAGTGGATCATGGCTGGGTCACAATGGTTACGTAAGCAATTAACAGCACTGCATGATATGTTTCCTCTTTTCTAAATTAGCTTGTTTCACAAAGGTGGACTCCAGGTTTTGCTCGTTTTGCCAAGGAGGCAGATGGCTGTGGCTGATAGGACCATAAAGTTTGAGAAACATCAGTGTAAAGGTAGGTAGTATTCACCAGATACATAAGATTTAGTTACAGTATGTGGAACAGTGCCAATCAAAACAAACCTTAAAGCGCCTTCCAAGAGTCAGAAAACATATGAGGCCTTGTGAAATAAGAATATTAACGGAAGATTTATTATTATTTGCAAGGCTATCTTCTTGATGGAGGACAAAAGTGTGAACCATCTGTACATATCAGAAACAAAAAAGACAGGCCAGCTGTGTGAAGCACGATAAATAGATGCTGTGTGGCATGGCCAATCACTGCCCCAGAGTGCAATGACGTATATATATATATATATATATATTTACTTATTGCATCAATACAGGAAGAAAGAAAGCCACTGCACCTGTACCACTGCTATTCTCATGGCATCTTTGCAGAATGTATCAATCTATGTCCAGCAGCATTGCCTCAAGTATGTAATAAACAAAAGGCTTAAAGCAGGGGTCCTCAATCACGGTCCTGGAGGGTGGCAGTGGCTTCAGGTTTTCCTTCCAACTGGTTTCCTAATTAGAAAACAGTCCTTATTGAGTCCTTATTATATAATGAAACTTAGTATTTAAATATTCGCTTTTTAGTGCTTTCATTCACCCAAGAGAAATTTTAATTGCACTGTAGAGTTTCCTTCTCTGAGAACATTATCCATGTGTTTTGTGGACCAGAAGAGATTTAAACTTAATGGTCCTTCCAATTCCCCTCTCTTTTATTTCTAAAAATTTTTAACTCAGATACTTCATGGTGCATATGCACAGGTTAAAAAAGGAAGTACACTAGCTGAAGAGCTCCTGGTTTATTGGTTATTCGCAGTTCGCAGTTAATATTCACATTATTAACTAATATCTGAAAACAGGCAATAATTAAAACTTAAATGCAGCTGCTCCAAAAATAGGCATTTAAGGGTCCTGAATTGTAACAGGCACAATAACTAAAATTAAGCCCAGAAAAGTACTGCTTTAGTAGTAAATAAATGGGTTCTGATTAAGAAATTGGTTGAAGTGAAAACATGCAGCCACTATGGACCTCCAGGACTGATGTCCTATAATTTACAATGTAACTAAAATGTTTCTTTGATGAATTAAATCACTACACAAGGCATATGGTTAAATACCTGTTAAATAATCTGTATCCACCGCGGCTCTCCAGGATCGTAATTGAGGGCCCTTACCTTAAAGCATTTGTGATCTTTAGTGGCTAATTTTGGCAATTTCTAGAGCACTGTTACCCTATTAATTTCTTATGATTCATGTTGGTAAGTATGAATGGCTTCAACTCAGTCAACCATAAATTGGCACATGACTGTCTATATATTTTTGTTAATGAGTTGCTAAATATGTAAACTCGTCTGGTTTTGGTGGTTTCTGGTGAATCCAGCCTTCATCAAGAGATCATTCACCCAAGCACCTTTCTGATAGTGTTTGCAGTTCTTCTGCACTTCACTAGATGATTTTTTGTCTGGGAACACTCAAAGGTAATTTTCAAAACTCTTCTTGTGTGTTCCTAATGCTTCCATTTTTACTGTCACCAATCTTGTCTTGAAAATTCTACATTTTGTCGATCTGATTTCCAGGTCCTTGTACTTACTGAGCTTCTGTGTCTCTTTCAGTAAAACTTTCATGCCATCTACAACAGCTGTATCGATCAGCAGGCATGTCTTCTCTTTCTTGTTGTGCATCACTATTACAGAATGGCTGTCTAGTATTATTCAGTCAGTAACTGTGGGCATACCCCACATGATGGTAGTGGTGTTGTTGATGTTGACTACCATGTCTGGGATGTGCTCATAGTGCTTGTCAGGCATTTATATCCTTAGCTGCTTGCAAATAACTCAATGGATACAACTGGCCACCTTCCTGAATCTGTAAATATATCTGTATCTGTAAATGTGCAACCAACAATCATGTGACTCACGTGATCCTCCGCTTTGTTGTACATCCTGAACTTGCTGTTCACTACCTGCTTCAGGATGTTGTTCCGATGGTAACTGTTGAGTGGCAGATCCATGGCTATGATAATCAGACTATGTTTCCCCTTTTAGTTTGGAACTATGAAGCCATGCCTTGGACACATATTAGTCAACTGCTGGTCTGTCGAGATCTCAAAAGAATTGTCAGTACAGTGACTTGGTTTCAGCAGTTCAATTTTAATTCACTCAGTGCGGGACTTGAGCTGGTCCTTGAGATTCTAAGTGATGATCTTCAGGTACCTGTTCATGATGGTGATGGCTTCTATCTTTTTTATTATTATTAATATTAATAGGGGGCTTCGACCCCCTGCTCGCTGCATTCTCCAACCCCCCTGGGGCAGATGCTGGGCACCCGCTATCTAGTGACTGAGCTGCTCGAAGGGTGTTTGGGTGTCCCTCCGTTAGAGAAAGCAACTGTGTTTTAAGAGTTGGTATATAGAAGAGTATGCGGGGTGCAAGAGGAAGACGGGGTTGATCATTAGTTATTATAGATAAAAAATCAGTTATTTTAATCCATCCACCTCCACTTTGGCTTCCCTCATTTTCTTTTCCCCTGTATTTCGATTCCCATCACTCTTTTGCTCACATATACATTGTCTCTCCTCATCACATGTCCATCCCACTTCAACGTACTTTCCTGTACTTTCTTAGATATCTCTCCCACTTTTGTTGTACCTCTGATTGTGTCATTTCTTATTCTAAATGAATACATCTAGCCAACGAGAGGGCAAACCAGCCCAACTTGGTGCAGGTTCCAAGCCCATATAAATAGAGAGGTTCAGTGTCAGGAAGGGTATCCAGCTGTAACACTTTTGCCAAAACATTAATGATGGAATTTTAAAAAATGATCTCCCTCGGTCTAATTCTGTTAAATAATGTCAAAGTGAGTCAAGCTTGGTCATCTGGTAGCCTAGACAATGAGGACTGCTTATAGCAATTTCAATGTTGGAGTCCTAGTCAAAATGGCCATAGAAAAGCCACACACTTAGGGACGCAAAGACCATGTTTGAAATCAATGCATATAGAGTTTATAGTCACTGGTCACCCAACTCTGGAGGGCATGCACACATATCTCCTAGAGTGATGAACAGTGGTGTCAGTATAAGAAGTGTTAAGCCTGAGCAATCCAGTCAATTTCAAGGTCACTTCATTTGCAGCCCATATAGGAAAGTTGTAGTCTGAGACATGCAGGCTTGGCAGTAAATGCCAGTGGTGAGCCTGGGCTGTGAAAAGGTGAATGCTGTGCAGCAGCTGAGAGACAGCTTGGACTTGAAGGTTGAGTTGTGAAGACCATATGCAAAAAAAAAAAAAATATTGTTTCTCCGGCATGATGATCATCTTCCTCTGCTGTCGGAGGAGCTAGATAAACTCCACGTTTCAGTGGCGGCAATCTCTGATGTGTGCAGACCTGGGACTGGCCAGATCTCTGTAGGTGGGTACACCTTTTATTGGTCTGGTCACTCTGATGGCTATAATTCTCAGGGAGTAGCTGTTGCTGCAGTGGATCGGCTTTTTCTAATGGTGTCCGATGTCATGCCTTTCAACAAGCGTATTATGTGACTCAGATTACGGCACTCTCTAGGTGCCTTGTCTGTTGTCTCAGTGTATGCTTTGACTGTGGTGAGTTATGTCTCGGTGAGGGAGACATTTTATTCACAACTTTTCTCGGTGGTTGATGGGTGCCCGTGAAGTGACACTCCTCTGGTCATGGGTGACTTCAATGTAACCACTGATACTGACAGGGCTGGGTATGAGGATTGTCTTGGTCCCCATGGGTCTGGTGACCATGGTGAAAGTGTCTCCATATTCCTTGACTTTGCAAAAGGTCAGGGTCTGCGAATCACTGGATCCTGCTTCCAGCATCCCGAGCTGCATCGTAGGAACTGGTACTCCAATACTGGTGATGTGGTGAAGGAGATCAATTACATCGTCGTGGGCAGATGCTGGAGGCTCTTACAAAACTATAGGGTCTACAGAAGTGTCCAGTTTGAGAATTCTGACCACAGACTTGTTGTTGCTACTCTGAAGATCCAGCTTAGGTCCAGTAGGCTACCACGTACTAGGAAAATGAGGCTGGACCTGGTCATCCTCCCAAGATCAGGCTGTTTCTAACGAGTTTGCACACAGTTTGTGTGAGGAACTTACGGATTTTGTTGCGACTGCCGATCCTAATGTGATGGGGGAGACTTTACGTGACAAAGACCCTGAAGGTTGTTGAGGGTTGTGTTGGTGTTACCAGTTTTTCCAGAAGAAGGAGGTGTTTCATCTCACAGGGCACTCCGGATATCATCAAAAGGAGTCGCTGTGCATGGCTTGATGGCAACTCCGGTCTGTACTGGGAACTGAGAAGGACAGTTGCGAGGGCACTGAGGGCAGATAATTAGGCGTTTGTTAAAGGTTTGTTAGAGGAACTATCTATGGTTTAGTGATCCATGTGCTGCTTACAGAGAAATCGAAGCATTACACACATCCAAATCTGTTCCTTGGAAATTCGCAGTCAGGGCGGCTTATGGATTGGTCCTTACAGATGACACTGCAGTTATGACCCGCTGGGCTGGCTACTTTGAGCAGCTGTTTAAAGGTGATCCTCTGGCTAGGCTGTTGGATATCTCTGGGTCCATGGTTCTTGAGGCTGATCCTGCAATTAGCTGTGAAGCACCAAAACTCACTGAGATTGCACGGGTGTTGAACCAGCTGAAGGTAGGGAAGGCTGCAGAAATCTGTAGTATCCGGAGTGAACTTCTCCAGGCTGGTGGTAAGGATGTCCTTCTGGCATTGCAAGCAATCTTTGCTTCCATTTGGGTATCATTCCAACTGAATGGAAAGCAGGACTTGTCATCCCTATCTACAAAGGGAAGGGTGATTGCCTGGATTGCAGCAAGTACAGGGGGATAACACTGCTCTCAGTTTCGGGTAAGGTCCTTGCTAGGGTTGTCCTCAATAGGATCCATGATCACTTGCTCACCTACCAGCGACTGGAATCAGTCTGGTTTTATGCCTAAGAAGATTGAGGGTTCTCATGGAGTGCAAAGTTTTTTTGTAGCCTTTGTCGATTTTCGTAAAGCGTTCTAATGATCAAGCTGCCCTGTGTAACGTCATGAGACTTTGTAGGATCCTCTCAAGGTTGCTGGATATCATGGCTGGCCTGTACACTGGTACTGTGAGTGCTGTGCGGAGTGGAGGCAGAATCTCTGCATTTTTCCCAGTTGATTCTGGGGTTCGTCAAGGGTGTGTTCTTGCTCCTACTCTGTTCAATGCTTGCATGGACTGGGTGTTGGGGAAGGTCATGGGGTCCAGCGGCAGTGGGGCGTCTGCTGGTGAAAAAAGATTCACTGATCTTGATTTTGCTGATGATGCTGTGATTTTCGCAGAGTCAATGGAGGCTCTGATTGGGGCTCTAGAGAGACTGAGTACGGAGTCTGAGTGTCTGGGTTTGCGAGTATCCTGGATAAAAACCAAGATCCAGGCCTTTAATGACCTCTAAGGCACAGCCATCAGCAGTGTGTCTGTTTGCGGAGGGGTTTACTTACCTTGGCAGTGCAATTCATGTCTCTGGTGACTCTTCCTATGATGTCAGTAGACGGATTTGAGAGCATGGGGGGTCATGAGCTCACTGCAAAGGGGTGTGTGGCACTCCCAATATCCATGCAAAAGGAAAAAGGTCCAAGTCTTTAGAGTCCTGGTACTTCCAGTCTTGCTATATGGCTGCAAGACATAGACGCTATGCAGTGACCTGAGATGAAGACTGGATTCCTTTGGTAATTTGTCTCTTCAGAGAATACTCGGATACTTCTGGTTTAACTTTCTGTTGCTCATGGAGTCCTGAATGAGGCACATTACCTGCATTGTGAGGGAGAATCAGTTACAGCACTACAGCCATGTGGCACGATTCCCTGCAGCTGATCCAGCTTGCAGGATCCTCATTGTTGAGAAATCAAGTGGCTGGACCAGGCCAAGGGGACGACCACATAACACCTGGCTGCGGCAGGTAGAGGGTTATTTCTGGAGGGTGGGACTGAGACTGCATGTTTTTCTGGTGGGTTGCCAACCAGGATCCCAAACTGTTTTGCCGTGTGGTGGGTGTGGCAACGCTCTGTACCTGTGCATGCTCCCCAACTTGACATGACCTCACTCATTGATTGTGCCCCAATCGTCCAGCTTTTCTTCCATTAATGTCAACCTACTGCAAATTACCCACTCATTGTAATTTTAGTTGATGATGAAAATTGATGAATAATCATTTAACAAATATTAAGTAAGTTCAACGCACTGTATCAGAGCATGCTCAGAACCTATCCTCCCCTCCTTCCAGATCAGACACTTCTTGAAAATACTTAAATATGTAAATTGCTAAAAGGATCACATGACAAACCTACTGAACTGGAATCTCATTAAGTGGACATAACCCTTACCCCACCAGATCCTTTCCCTTGACAAGTCAAACAAGGACTGTTACTGAGAAAGTTTATAGAGTTTCAGCTGTTTTTTTCAGTCACTATGGTAAAGCTGCAGAAACAGAGATGCCACAGAATAAGACATGGCGTGACAAGAACACAGTGTTTGCACAGAGAGCTGCCAAGATAACATCGAGGTTGCAAGGGTTTCTGCTGTAAACCACACTGCGTGGCAACATTATTTAGAGTTATTGGTGTAAATAGTATATATTAAATATGAAGTTGTTGTTTGGGTTTTAACCCATATATTGTCACTGGAACAGTAGTAAACATTGTTTGATTTATTGATAATATATACCAGTGCACTAGTCAGGCATGATTCTACCAATCTCGGTTAAATTGTATAGGAAAGGAAGGATGTTTGTATTAATGTAAAAGGTGGCAGAAGATTGACCTGGGAGATTATGGACACAATAGTGAGTTTGATTTTACACTTACTAGATATTGGCTGAGTGATGGATTGGGATAATAGTTAGCACTGCTGCTTCAAAAGCCCTGGATTGTTCTCTCTTTACTCATGTTGACTTTTCTCCATCAACTTCCTGCATCACAAATACTACACACAAATTAGATTACATGGGGACTCTAAATTGACCTCTTATTTATGAGTGCTATTGACAGGCACCTTTTAAATGTCTAACTACTGCCTTGATCTCAATGCAGCTGGAGTGGAGTCCAGTTCTTTAGGCTTGTTTGTAAAAGGGTTGCAATCCTGTATCCTGGAGGAGAGCAGCTGCAGTGTGAATCACAATTACTATTCCTTATTGTTATTATTATATAGGAAAATCACAATGGCTAATGCTGCTACTGCCCAACTTTAGCAGACTGGGTTCATATTCCAAATTGATCACTGCATGGATGGCTTTTGCATGCTCTCCTTGTGCTTGTGTGAGGTGTTTCTCCAAGTACTGCGGTTTTCTTTCACATCTCAAAGACAAGCAATTTATGTTTACTGGTACTGCTAAATTTGCCCAGTGGGAGTGAGTGTCATAGTATGTGTGTTGTGCTTCGTATTGGACTGCCACTCAGTCAATAGTTATTATCTACCTTGCATCTAATACAGTTGAGAATGTTTCAGTCCACATTGACCATAAAATGGAAAAAATTATGGTTTTATAGGTGTTAAAATGCATTATTATAAAAAATGGAATGACTTAATTGGAAGCAGAATAGTGTAACAGATTGTAGTGCATTGACAGTGGTCAGCCTTCCTCTGTATGTGTAGGTTTAATGTTTTGCCTATGTTCATGTGGTTTTGCTGCACTTATAATTTCTTTTATATTTCACACAAATGACATTATAAAAACAAGCTGTCAGGAAGAAGTGTTCCCTCAGTTGATAGATATTCACTGTATGATTGCTTTTTTTGTTTCTCCTTTTGCTGGCTGGAAAAGCAGTAGAACATAAGAAATGGAATGGTCATAGAGTGACTGTGTGGAACAGTAATTATCATTGCACTTCAATGCCAACCTTTGTTGTTATTATTATGGTTATTATTATTACTAGTAGTAGTAATAGCAGTAGTAGTAGTGATAGTAGTATTGTTACTATTCATCCATTCGTTTTCTTAAGCAGTTTTTCAAGGAGGTGTTCTGAAGGCAGACAAGTAGTTCAAGCATATATGTCATGGTCATTGACAAAGGTGATGTCATGTGGGACAAGACTGCTCCCACGGCCTATACCATCACCAACAACAGACCAGGCACCGAGTTCCGTGGCAAGAAGAACAAGTCATGTGTCTTCATGAATGTGATGATCCTGACGAAAGAGGCAGAGAAGATCATTAAGTGTAAAAATTCAGGCGCATGTGGAAAACAAGGACAAGGGTGGCTCTAGTAGTTGTAGGCGCACTGGGAACCATCAAGATTCCAAGAGCACCTGGACAGACTCCCATATAGAGTCAGTGTGAAAGAGATCCAGAAGGTCGCACTCCTTGGCATGGCCTGCACTCTTAGATGAGTCCTCAGCTGCACAACAAGCTGCGTTCAAAGCCTGACAGGTCTGATTGACCTCCAGCGAATGCACCAGCATATTTTAGTGTGCTGAGAGGAGGGTGGTGATAATAATAATAATAATAATAATAATAATAATAATAATACTCTAATAGTTTTAGAGTTTTCTTAGTAGAACTGCCTAAAAAGCAGGAACCCACCATGGACAGGTCGCCTGCCCATCATAGTGAAGAAAAGTTGGAGTTGTAAATGGAAAAACATGTCTTTGGCCTGAGATAAGAAACCATCATAATCAAGCTGTGAACTGTACACCAAAACCTCAACAGTCCTTATGCTGCTATGCAACACCTCTTTGTCATCTTAATCTTTTGTTATATCTTTTTCCTGTTCAAGGTTGCATGGAGCCAGAGCTTATCCCAGCAACAATGGGCAGACTTCAGGGATGTACTTTGGAGGAGTGCTAATAAAGTTGATTGATTCATTGATTCATTCATGTAAACACTAACAGTCCATTTTAGAGTTACAACATCAAAAAGTACAGTGAAAGGATTCCTCAGGTATGAAACAAGTCGAAAATGGGTGGCACAGCAGTAATTTATGAAAGCAAACTCAGTCTTACTCTGGTCTCCCATCCAGGGTTGTTTCCTGTCTTGTGTCTGATGCTGCTGGAATGAATTTGACCTCACATTGAAATTAATTGGATAGATGGGTGGATAGATGGATGGATGCTTTCTGTAACGGGGCACTCCACAACAGTGGGTTTCCTCGCACCCAGCCCTTTTCACCAGTTCTGTCGCATTCTCTGCTTACCCAAGCTGAGGCTCACATCTATCAATAATTTCAATTTACACGTCCCCAGCATCTTTAATTGCTTTTGGTACGAATCTGAGGAAAGTGAAGGCCCCCACAAACCCAGCAGGCCTCTCTCACTAACAGATCAAGGAATGAATGACGCTGATAATATTTGACCCCATTGTCACTTGTCACTGAATTGATTTTCGCCCAAAGGAATTTAAACATTCCTCAAAGGATTATGAAGATGTTTCCCTACAGATTAGGCTCAGCAGGGGAAGACTTTGCTCCCAAGTGAATCTTATTTCTCATCTTTTGACTGCCAAATAGAAAACCTACCCTGATATCGACTGCACTGAATTCAGCAAACCTGCATGTGACCACTATGAATATACTGTAAGTGTGTGTGTGTGTGTGTACCCATCCATCTGCCCATCTGTCCGTTTAAACTACATGTATAAATATATAGTTATATGAGATGGCAGGCAGAATTTTGACAGATGACAAGCGTACAGTGCAACATTTTTTTTTTACAAGCTGTTGCCATGCACACTAAATAAATTAAAAAAGACTTGACAAGAACAGCTCTCAAAGTAAGCAAGAAATACAAAAAGTAAATTCTTAGATACAGTCATGGGATAAAGTAAGTACTTCTACAGTATTGACACATCAAGATATGATCTTTATATAAACAATATCTGTAGATACAGTAATGTTGATGTAATTGAAAAAAATGAAAATTTGACTTTGCAATGATGTAATCAATGAAAAAGTAACAGATATGCCATATTCGTCTGTGGAAAAAGTAAGTACACACTTGGTTCTAATAGCTAGCATTGCCCCTTTGGAAGAAACAACCTGAAGTAGGCATTTCCTAAAACTAAAAATCTACCAGTCTTTTACCTTGGCTGGGAGAAATATTTTCTTCTCTTCCATGCAGAATTCTTCTGTTTATGTAATGTTTGCAGGGTCTCTTGCATGCACAGCCCATTCAAATCCCATCACAGAACCTTGATGGGACTCAGATCTGGGATTTGACTTAGACATTCCAGAGCCCTTCATTTCTTTCTTTTCAGCCATTCCTTGGTGGATTTACTAGTATGTTTAAGCTTGTTGTCATGCTCCAAAGTCCACTTACTGTTGATCTTCAAGCACCTCTGTCTCATATTACCCTCAAGCACCTTCTGGTGCAATGAACAATTTATAGTTGATTCTGTGATGGTGAGCTATCTATATTTTGATGCAGCAAATCAGCACCAAAATATAACATTTCTTCCACTATGCTTTACACTTCACCTAGTCTGGCCAAGTTTTTTTGCACTGGTGGAATTGTCATTTTGTAAACTATAATGAATGTAACAAGTGCTGTAGGAAGTGAGTGGTTTCTGATGATTTTTTTTTTATTTTTTGCCCAGGCCACGATTCTCCCTTGCACCCACCACTTTCTTCGGTTCTACTGCTGTCCAGGACTCGCGAGTAACCTAATGGGGAACCACTCTCATGCCTCCCACTCTTTGATTTTACATCCATGCAAAACTCCCATGAATCTCAAAGGGGGATGTATTTATTCTTATCTAAGGTAGTAAAAAGGCTAGACCCTGCACTGCATACATCTTAGTTTAATTTATGACTGTAATTTGGCCCTGTTGGAACTTGCATATATGCGAGAGTCTGCTGGTGAGAATTAGTTCCTGCCTTGCACTTGAGGTTGCTGAGAGTGGCTACTGTACTTCTGACTGGATTAAGCGAATTTGATAACAGTTAAGCATATTGATAGGGCTTTAATGTCATCACACATCAGTTTGTCAACCTCCCCTTTCCCTAGTCTTTCACAATTGTCATGCATTGCAAAGTGCTTTATTAAGTAGTGAAAAAAGTTCAATATCTATAACTGAAGATTAAGACTGCGGTGGGTTGGCACCCTGCCCGGGATTGGTTCCTGCCTTGTGCCCTGTGTTGGCTGGGATTGTCTCCAGCAGACCCCTGTGACCCTGTAGTTAGGATATAGTGGGTTGGAAAATGGATGGATGGATGGATGAAGATTAAGAAAAGTCAACAAATCAGGGGTTGACTTTTGTGCATAGCTGGGATGGCAGCTGTGCATATTGCATCTCTGTTAGTAATTTGTAATAAAATAAGTATTATAATAATTATGAACTGGTTTTGAATTATGAACTCCTCTATTCTGCTTGTCCTCTCTGTATCCTTCTGCAACACTTGATGCCAACTGCCCTACTTCCAAGCTGTTTTTCGGGCCATGAAACAGAGATCTGAGATAATGGCAGCTTTGGAATCAATGGATGTAAAGATTGTGTTGTCAAATTAGATGGCCCAGCACAGATTCTGCTACAGAATGCCAAGGAGGGGGTGGGTGGTTAGTTGGCTGAGGTCTTCAGGACTGTGACTGTGTGAATTTGTCTTTGGCTTTCTCTGTTATAACAGACCAAGGACCCTCCAGAAGTTTATTTTCTTCAGTAATTCTGCTGATTGCAAATTTTGTTTTCCTTTCCCTCATTGTCAACTGGGCATAATTCAACAATTAATTAATGGATAGATGTTGCTGGGTTCCATTTATGTTGATCAATTGGCACCAGATTTCTTGTATTTATTTTAGCAAATCCGTGTCTTTGTGTGTACTTATCATATATTTAGTCATTTGTAAAGTTTGTAGTTGTATTTAACTATGAACTTTATAGAGTGCTATGAGCGTGTATTTTGTATGGAGCTCGCCTCAAAAATAAAATTAAATATCAGAGTAATATTTCACTGATGGCATACAGGCACAGTCACATCACAATTCAACCAGTGGTGATTTGAATATTTGGATGATTGGCGTTTGGGGGACAGACATTGAGACAGGGCAGGAGATTCTGAGCTTTGGAGGAGTGAAGTGGTGACATCAAATTAGTGTGAGCGTCTCACTGGTTTACTAGAGGTCAGAGCTGAGAAGAGGGTCTTGGGAATTTCAGTTTAGAGTTTTAGATGTGAATCATATAAGGCAGCATGAACACAAACTGCTAGAAGCTTCTTTCCATGACTCCATGGGCATTTCTCCCATATATTGATGGTTAAAAATGCAGATGATGTTGTTTAAAAAAATCCTTCATTGTCCAACATTGGGCCATATATGTGACAATATTATAAAGACAAGTTGAGATAGTGAGTGAAGTTGAAGTGAAAAAGGTGAATTGGGTTGACATTAAAGGGGTATTTTGGAATATCTGATATAGGTACATAGGCTAGTGCCCCATGATCAATTCCATGGGGTAGTTTGTGTTTTAATAAAAATAACACTCATGTCTTTTGTACAAAGTTCTGCTGAATGAAAAGACTCCACTCAGGCAGTGGCCAGATGAGGATTGGAGTCTCCTCAAGATATAAAATTATGCCCAGTGGTTCACTGTGCGGCCATCAAATTCTTGTATTTCTCAAGATGACACAAATACAAAAGTAAAGCTGCAAGGGAGAACATCAAGAGTATTTATAGTAAATGTGGGGCTGAGGCAGATAGATAGTGCTGTCATGCATGTTATTAAACTAGTCTGGAAAAATAATAAGGAAGCGTGAGATCAAAGAAGGCAGGACCATAAATAATAGAATACTACAAGTCCTCGCATATGTAGATGACCCAGAGCTGCTTGAGGAATAGTCAAAAAATGTAGGGCTGGAAATTAACAAGGAAATCTAAAAATGTAGGAAGACCAAAAAATATATGTTATAATAGGAAATCACAAATTCCTGAAAGTTAGGGTCAAATATTATTAGGATTATTATTATCATATTTCTGCGGTGGGTTGGCACCCTGCCCAGGATTGGTTCCTGCCTTGTGCCCTGTGTTGGCTGGGATTGGCTCCAGCAGACCCCCATGACCCTGTGTTCGGATTCAGCGGGTTGGATACTGGATGGATGGATTATCATATTTATTGAAGAGAAAAATCAAATAGGCATCAAAATTAAAGTTAAAATAAATGCAGCAAACAATTGAAACATTGCAATGTGTTCAATACTAAAATCAAATGTAGTCTCCAAAATGGCGAACTTAAAACTTACAAAGCTATCATCAGATGGGTTGCTTAAAACAAGTACATGAGAAAATGATCCAAGTATGGGGATGAAAGGTGTTGAGTAAAATCTCTGGCACGATATATGAGAATGGGGTGAAGAGAAAGATGAATGAATAAGGAATTTGCAGATGTTTATGCAGAACCAGACATTGTAACACAGGCCCATATAAAGAGCAACAGACTGAGCTGGATCAGGTGTGCAGAGGGAATGGAAAAAGAGAGAAGTGTTAAGAGAATATATACAGTACATTAAAACTAGAGGGAATTAGAAGAGGTACTGGCAGGCCAAGGTAACAGTGTATCAATGATGTTGAGGAAGATCTTAAATATCTAAGAATTCATGGTTGGAGAAGAAAGGCAACAGATAGAGAAGAAAAGCCCTCCATGGGCTGTAGTACGGAGGAGTATTAGGAGTAATCAAATTCTTGTCTGAGAACATGGCAATTGAATAAAAATGGCATACAACCTTAGAGAGTGAAAGAAGTTGGAAGAAGCAAAAAATCTAAAACATTGCCCCTGCTCTGCGTCTTGTGCCTCGTGGAAGAGGCTACAGCCTCCCCCCAACCCTGCCTGGATAAGCAGGTTAAGAAAATGGATGGATAATATGCAAAGTTTACAGTTGACTCATATTAGAAACTGCACATAATTAATATTTTAAAGATTGAACTAATTGGCTACAATACTGAAGTTCTATGGCCACAGAAGGAAAATCATTACGCTGATAAAACATTAGTTAACAATACTGAGCAATTATACACAACTTAATCAAAGATTAAATTTTGCACGGCGCACATTTCAAAGGAACCCCAGGTATAATACACAGATAATTTTAGTGCACAGAAGTGTGCTGTGCCATCCACAGCTTCTATAAGCTTCTCAATGGAGAGACTTACCTTGGCTATGCATTTTAAGGCACCTATACTGTTACATATACTGGTTATTCAAGGGAGTTTTATGGTTCTTTACTGGGTTGTATGGGTCCTTGTGGAACCATTTCTTGGCAAAAGCACCATTTCATTCAGGGGAGGATCCTCTGCATATGAAGTTGGTTCTTTGGGCTTTGAAAAAAACTCCTATTATGTAGAAAAACACTGTAATATTCAATGTATAGTAGATTAACTATAGCAGGACACTAACAGATTAAGAAAAATCCAAACTTGGCCTGTGTTATATGCAGCAAAATCACGACCCATTGGTATTTCACAAATCTATTACTATCTAGTCATGGCTATTAATTGTATCACGCCTGCTATGGATCTAATTAAACAAAAGTTCTTTCTGGAAACTTCATGTGGATGGATCTTTTGGGAGCCAAAAATGGTTCCCCTGGGGCATTGCTCTGAAGAAACACTCTGCCATTTTTATTTTTAAGAGTGCAGTGTATATTATTTCACTAAATTTTCCAAATCCATTTATTAAAATTCATGGTGTCAAGTGAGGCTACAACTGCAAATATGGCACGAATCTACTCTGGAGAAGGTGATGGTATATCATACAAGTTAACTTGAGTCAGTTTGATATTTTGGGTTACTAATCGACCGCACCTCCAGGTCTTTGGCATGTCAGATGAAATGGAAGTTCTTGGAGGTAACCGACCAATACACTGAAATGTTCAGAATACAGTGAAATGTTAAGACTCCATTGAAACAGTAACACAACATCTCATTGCCACCAGAGTCAAATACAAAATGGCCTTGTTTTATTATTATTATTATTCATTCGTTTTCCTTGTTATCCTTAACTCAATGAATGTGAACTTTTTTGCCAAAATGTCAGCCGTATTTCGCTCAGAAACTTTTATCAGTTTTACAAACATATTTTCCTTTTGTGCACCTCTATAGGGCCGCTTAAATCCCCTCATGATAAATACTCCATATGCCAAACAGTCGAGCTTAGGAATAAATAAAGAAATAAATAAAACATCAGGCAGATTGAAACAGAATCCGTGCTTTTTTAGACAAAAAGTGCAGCATCTTCTGAGCTCTTTATCTGGCGCTAGCAAGCCAAATGCACAGCGGCACGGTGTCATTGTGCGCAGCAGCTCGCTTTTTGTGTTCACTCTGGCGTTACAGGGAAAAGCATAAATACTGTCACGTCTTACAGCTGCTCGTAAGCTCGGAGGTGAATGAGCTCGCGATGTTCTTGCAGAATGCGAAACGGAACCCTTTGTTTGTTTGTTTGATTACGAGGACTCTGTCAGCTTTTCTTCTTTTCTTCTCAACGGTCTTGTAAAGGCGCCACATCAATGTGGTCCAATACTATAGAGTATTATCCAAAAAGAAGAAAAAAGAGAAAAGAATAAGAAAAAGAACATCTTTTCATTTGGTGAAACAAAATAAATAAATAAACGAATAAAAATCCACAAGTGCTTTAAAGAAAATCCAAATATTCCAGTATTACCAGCAGATGATAATGTAAAATCAACTTAATATCTGCACAATACTGCATGTGACAGTTTGCCATAATGCGCTCTCACGGGATTAGGGATCTGTTTAACAGGTTTGCCATGCAAAGCTACTGCCAGATATTTGTGACGAGAGAGCACCTCACGCGCTGTTAAAACTAACTGCTGAAATGTTGAACAGTATCTTAATCTCTGAAATTTTATTTTGTATCCCCGCACCCACCCCATTTTATATGTAAGACTGAGCCCTACTGTCTCTTCAATACATGTAACAGTAATAATAATAATGATAATAATAATAATAATTTGTTATTTTTATTTGCTTATTCATTCAAGGGACATTAGGACTGAACCAGGCACACTAGGACTGGGAGCAAAATGGGGACTGACCTGCATGGGTGATATTGCAAGGTACACTCAAGCACAATCCCATACTAACTCTAGTAGGGCAGGTTTAGTCACTAATTCACTAATTACACGTCTTTGAGCTGTCGGAGGGAAAACCAGACTTCATGAAGAAACAAGCACACAGACACTGGGAGAATGTGCAGACTTTACAAAGCGATCAAGCATAGGATGCAGTTCCAGAACTCTGGAGCACTGAAGCAGCCATAATGGCAAGGGGCAGTAACCTGGGGCCCCACAAAACCATATTTGTTAGATTTGATGGTGATCTTGCTCACTTAATTATTTTCCTGAAAATTCACCTTGTGTCCAGCTTAGGATTTTTTTTTCCAGTGTCCCTTGATGCTTTGTGAGGCAAGTGATACAAATGTCATGTATTCCTAGAAATGTATTGTATATATATGTTTTTTTTTCACTTATTGCTAGTTTGTGACAATTTGTTGTATTTATCTTGTGCTCATTTTTCTATCTGCATCTTTTGTTGTTTAAGTGGTGCAGTGATTAGGGGACTGTCTAGTTCACAGAATTCATAAGCACTACAGGCATTTTATCTGCTCAAGAGCTTTTACAGTTTCTTAAAGAAAAAACTTCCTGAACATCCAAATGCAGCCATTGCTTTCAAGCTTTACCTGACATTGTCTGTCACAAATGCAAATGGTGAGAGATCTGTTTTCAATCTCAGGGTATAGTGAAGAATAGGTTCAGAGACACAAAGGGACAGGAAAAAGTGAATCATTTAACTCTAATGTGATTCAGAAACTGGATATTTAGAGATTTGATTAAGGAGTTTACGGCAAAGAAATCCAGAAAAGTGCAATTTTGAAAAGCAAGCATTTTGTCTGAGTTAATTTACAGAAAGGTCTATGCATTATTTGATATTCCTGATTTTATAGGCATTTGCAGTAGATTCTAAAGTTGATTTTCAGACCTTGGTTTGCTTGTTATCTGTGCAGCAATGGCTCTAATTAAAGATATAAACTTTAGTACAGAATAATGTACTGACTTCAGCTGGAGGTCATGATAAGAAAAGAGCAGGAGAAAACCTGAGGTCACAAAATAAAGCCAATGGTCAGGACCGGTGACCAGTGAGAGAAACGACAACACCAGTAACACTAAAAAGTCAAAGTCAATCCCAAAAAATTCTCAAAATAAAGCATTTAGATTGCATAGAATCTAATCTCATATAAATCTGAGACTGCACTAGTTGACGTTTTAGCAGTTTTTTAGTTCAGCCCAGAAGGCAGCAGTTGCTTCTGTACCACCCTGCTTCTTCTTGTATTCGTCATCTATACATTAGTTTTCAAGACCACCTATTCAGGATCCAGAGCCAATCCTTACTGCTTTAGGTGAAACACAGGAACCAGCCTTGGTTGAAATGCTGACCCATTGTATAGGAACAACCCCCTGTACATTCAATTACTAAGACCAAGGAGTACCAGTTAACATAACACAGATGTTATTGGTTTGTGGGAAGAAAACTGGTGAATCTGGAGAAAACACACAGACATGAGACATGAGTTCCCCTCATCAACAACAAACCTGGAATCCCACTTCTGTAAGTTTGATAACTAACCTTTTATCTGGTACCTTACAGAAGCCTTCTGAAAATCAAGAAAAATAATATCATATTCACCTATCTTTATATCCTTTTGTTGCTGTTTCATAGAATTCCACCATATTTTGAAACACAACATTCCTCTACTGAAGCCATGTTATTTGTTAATACTCCTTGTGAAAGAAAACACAAAGACAGGATAAAGGTTTGGGGTTCCACTCCGTATATTGTCGTTAGTAGTTAATAATGCGGTTCTCTGCAGAGTTATCTCAAAGGACTGAGTCCAAAATGGGACTGATTGGGAAAGGCAAGTAGCTGGCTTTGTAAGTGGTGGGAAGGAAGAGGAGGGTGCAACAGGGCACAGGCAGAAGTGAGATCTGTAGGAGAGCGTGGTCAGGAGATGGAAGTGGAACCTGGTTGGGGTTTAGTTGGTCTTTCCTTTGGGTGATCTACAGAGGGGGCAGAAAAGACATTAGTGCACTTAGTCAACCCCTGACCTGGTGTTTTACCTTTAGTACAGCCCATTGACTGCCTCCCATGCACACGTGTATGGCACTCCAGTTCAAGACTTATGCTGCTCCATCTCTTCCCTAATCATTTCTGGCAGTATTTATTTCTTAATTTCAGACACACATTAAGCTTACTGGCCTGTATATATTTGGACCAGCCTGATCACCCTTTGCATACAATGTAATAATATTTGCTAGCCTACGGTCTATAAGAATTACCCCTGTATTTAGAGATTTTCAAAAAATTATCTTCCAAGGGTTTACACATGTACTTACTAACTTCTTAAAGCACTCAAGGATAAATGTTATCTGGTTCTGATAATTTGTTAGAACTCAGTGCATTTAATCCAAGCAGCACTTCTCTCTCTATAATTTCCAAGTCACTAAGTAACTCCTTAGTAGTCCCTGTTACTGCTGGGAGGCTATTGACTTCTTCATACTTACAGTATAAACTTCAATAAAGTGCAAGTTCAAAGCATTTGCTGTTTCACTAACTGTATATTCAAGCTCATCCTTACCATTCCTAATACTCTTCACCTCCTCAGCTGTCATTTATTTACTGAAATATTGAAAGAATCTCTTTGGCTCAATTTTTGTATTCTCTGCAATATTTCTCTCCAACTGACTTTTCACCTTCCTAATATCATTTTAATAAGCTGTTGCTCTCATGTTCTCATATGTCTTACAGACACTACTGAATTTCTTAATCATATACATCTTATACGCTGTTTTTTTTTTCTTTGTAACCCCCCTTTTTAGTTTTCTTAAGTTTCTTACTGCTTACAATTTTGACATGAGCTTATCCTGTATTATACGTAAAACACTTCTAAACCTGCCGAATATCTCCTCAACTGTCTCTACACTTAAAAACTCTCCCCAGTTTATTTTACTGAGGCTTTGTTGCATCCACTCAATTTCTGCCCTACTAAAATTACATTTAACTGATTGTGCTTTAGAATATGTACTTGGCCAAAACACTGTGAAATCCATTTTATTATGGTCACTAGATGTTAAAGTTCATTCACTTTTAGCCCCTTAATTCTATCCTGATTATTACATAATACTAAATCTGGATATGTTGAAAGAACATACAGTAAATGCAGTATGTAATGTTATAATTGGTGCTATGTTCTAGGTTTAATTGCATATTTTTCTTTGTCTGTTTTCCGATGGATAATTCCATGTTTATTATTTTGCTTGTCTCATTTACAGCAATTACAGTTTTTCCTCAGGTGCTTAAGAACAGTGACCAAGCCATTAAAGCATGTTTTCAATTCCATATACATATGAGCAAAATAGCAAACATTCTTGCACAACAGCAAAGACCTTAACATTGTTTGCAGATCACTTTTCATAGCTTAAGGGCTTTTTGGAAAACTCTGCTCACAGTGATCATTTGGTAACAACAAAATCACATGTGAGTGTCTGATCAAGCTATTCACTACAAAATGGCAGCAGCTGCTAAGTCCCAGTCACAAAACACTTCCTGAAATTGGGCCACACTTGCAATTGGTTAACCAATTCCTGCAAATCTAATGCTAAACCATTCCAAAGATGCTAACACAATATAAAAGGTTGTGGTAGTTATGTTGTTTGATTTTAAAAACAAAATGGGCATGACAGACAGGAACAAAGCCAGAGAGGACATATCAGATGAAGAGGAAAAGTTAGATGAGGACAAGTACGACAAAGAACAGAGGTCAGCTATGAAATTAGAGCCATTATTGTAGACCATGTCACTAATCATGGTCTTTCCATGCATGAGGCTGGTCTAAGGGTGCAGCCAAACATTTCACAGTCATATGCAGCATCGATTATTTGAACATTGAAGTGTGAAAATCTGTAGGGGCAAAAACAGTCATTTGCTGCCATTGCATACATAGACTTCAGTGCATACAGTTTTCAGGTTTAGATTCACTACAGTAAAAATAAATATTATCTTTTGTGTCCCAGATTGCATATTTGCCTTCATAGAATTGAAAGAATACCTACAGCTGGTTGATAATTGCAGACCACTCAACATTCCACAACATTCATTCAGTCAGTATAGCAACTATTGATAGATTCTTGAAACATCACAAACTAAGCATGAAACAAATTTACAGAGTGCCATTCGAAAAGAAAAGTGACTGTGTAAAGGAGCTGAGATATCAGTATGTACAGGTAATGAGCCAGAGTTATGCATTCAATATATGTTTGCTGTAACTCTATGTAGGACCTGATTTTTTTCCTATGCTTTAATGTGTTTCCCTTTGGGATGTTTATTGTAATTTCCAAGGATGATGGAGCTGGAGTCTAGTGCTGAACCACCTACATTCTTTTATGTGGATGAAGCTGGCTTCAATCGGCCAAGACCAGGAGGCATAGGAGAAATATCATTGGGCAGAGAGCAACAGTACAGATACCAGGGCAGAGAGGTGCAAATATAACAATGTGTGCAGCTATATCAGAAACTGGTCTTGTAGCATACATTGTAACAGTTGGGCCATATAACTCTGCAAGACTTACTAAATTCCTTGATGAGCTTCACTGAGTACTACTGGTGTTTGAAGGGAGAGAGGATGCTAGGGTCTCTGTCCAAAATGATGCAATCTATGGGACAATGTTCCGCAGTGAAGGAATGTTTTGTGGCTCAACTAAATATGTGAATGGAATTTCAACCTCTATATTCTCCATTCCTCAATCCTATTGAGGAATTCTCTTCTTCCCAGAGATGAAAAGTGTATGATTACCATCCCTATGAGGGAATTCCTCTTTTAGATGCCATGACAGAAGAATGTAGGGCCATCACAGCATCAGACTGCCAGGGCTAGAACAGACATGTTCAGAGATTTTTCCCGTGTTGCATTGCCAAGGAAAGTATTGTTTATGATGTTGATGAAAATATGTGGCCCAATATTAGAGTGCTTGGAGATAGTGGTCTGCCTGCTACTATAAGAGATGCCCCTTCGGTCTCAGCTTTCAAATCCCGGCTGAAGACTCACTACTTCAGTTTAGCATATCCTGTCTAGAGCTGCTGATTAACTGTACAGACTGCATCTCTGTTGTTAGTCATTAGCACTAAAACATAAGTAACATGATAGTTATAATTTGCTACTAACCCTCACCTATTCTGTTTCTCTTCTCGGTACTCAAATGTGGCACTTGGTGCCACGGCCCACCTGCCAAGTTGTTTTGCCTGCCAAAGGTAAAGTCATCCCTGATAGAGGATCTCAGGAATCGTGGGGTAGATGGGTCCTTTCATCGGATTGGCTGGCCCAGCACTGACTCAACTGTGGAATGGCCAAATGGGGGAGGCAGCTTGATGGCTGAGGTCTCCATGACTCTAAACAAATCCAAATCATATTATGGGATATCATCTACTGTTAAATTCTGCTCCGTACTTGTAATATTTTTATTTTTATACTGTATTGAGGATTTGTTCTGTTCTGTGTATTGTATTGTATTGACCCCCTTCTTTTTAACCCCCCACTGCACGCCCAACCTACCTGGGAAGGGGTCTCTCTTTGAACTGCCTTTCCCAAGGTTTCTTCCATTTTTTCCCTACAAAGGTTTTTTTTTTGGGAGTTTTTCCTTGTCTTCTTAGAGAGTCAAGACTGGGGGGCTGTCAAGAGGCAGGACCTGTTAAAGCCCATTGCGGCACTTCTTGTGTGATTTTGGGCTATGCAAAAATAAATTGTATTGCATTGTATTGTATGAGGCAGAAAAAAAAGCAAATGCCATTTTTTTGTATGGCCCAATATTAGACAGCTGAGAGATCAGGCAGAGTAAAGCAAATGCCATATCTGCTTTTTTTGTATCACATTGCAGTATTTTTGAATTTTCAATATTTGATTGCATATGCACCTGTTTTACAGTATTTCACTATACTGTATGAAGCCCAATAAAACTACTGTGCCTACAGTGAAGATGTGTTTTCTCATTCTTGTGCCACTTTGTCGGTTCTTCTGTGAGTGTGTACAGATGATTTTACTGCAGTGAGTGAGTGTTTTGCCTGTGAATGTTCCCTGATTGCTTGTATGTGTTTACTGTTGAACTGATTGTGTGTTACTGTTTGAGTAAGTTATATCAATTTGTATCATGTTTTTATTATTTTTGCAGTGAAGACAGTGTTGTACTGGCTGTATTGGCTGGTTAGAGAATGCGGTTATTTTTTGACCAATGTAGTTAAGCACGTAGAGAAAAACTGTATATATAACGTTTAATATTTGTGTCTGAACTTTTTTTTCACTCTACATTTAATTTTTGCAGTAAGATTTTGATTTGAAATATCAAAGCATTTGGTGTTCATGTCTTAAATCCCTGGTGAAGTGATTGATTGACTTTGCATGTTTTGACACATATGAACAAGGTTTTGATTGTTTTTTCTGGCTTTTGAACAGGTGCATTAGTGTTAAGAGAAGTGCCTTAACAGTTTTGAGAACTGCATTAAGAGTTGTGAGAATGACGTTCCTGATGTGTGAACTGCATCAAGAAAAACTGGAATTGAAGTCAGTCAGTTGTTTTCTAACCCGCTTAGTCCTGAATAGGGTCACAGAAGTCTGCTGGAGCCTATCCCAGTTAGTATAAGGCACAAGGCAGCAACAAACCCTGCATAGAGCACCAGTCCATTGCAGGGGTGTAATTGAAGTGTTTAAGGAAAACTAAAATACAAAGCTGGAACAAGTCCTGATTGAGTTATGACAGACATTTTCTGGGAATATAATTATCCATCCCTTACTTTCTTATCTCCAGCCAGGTAAGATAGACTTAAATACCATAAAGACATAAATATCAGGGATCCAGTGTGGAGACACACCCAAATGGTCTACAATTCAAGCAATGGATTCTGAGTAATTCCCAACACAGGCCAGCCAGCAAACTCTTTTATGCCAGAATGAGGTTACTCCTCCCATCCAGATGAGCTGTCTGCGTTCCATGGCTGATGTTGTAATAAATCAGCACCAATATTATGATGTCAAGGCTTGTACCGAATGTCAAAATCATACATGGCCAGAGCAGCAAGTCACCTATGGCCAGTCACATTCAGTTTGGCACTAATTAGAATGTACGTGAGTGGATTGTTGTCTTTTTGTACTATAAACCTTGCAACATAGAGATGATCATGACATTCATCCATATCAGTCAGCTTTCATGCAAGGATTTCAAGATGGTGAATAGAACAGTACTGCTCAGTTGGACTGAACTTGTGACCTACAAAGGCAACAGGTCTTCTGGATGCTCTTGATAGAGAACAACACCTAGGCCATTAAAATTGGCATCAACATGAAGTATGAAGGGTTTTGCAGGATTGGTGAATAACAATACTGGAGCATAAATAAGGCAGTAAATCTCTGGTCATACAGTCTCTTATTTCTTTGACATTTCTCCTGAGCAGCTGACTTTCAGCCTTTATTTGTTCCACACATTGCTGGTACTTCATTCCTTCATCATCTAGGAAAAAATCAATATCCACTGGTAGATCAGCTTCTATCCTGAACATAAGGAAATAAGTTTGTATCCTGTGGCTTCATTCATTGTACAAGTGTAAGACTAGCTGTCTAATGTGCTGACTCCATCTCTGTTTCTTATTCTATTTTATTTATTGTTTTTTTTTTGTAAGATCAGCAAATAACAATACTGTAGCATAAATAATACAGTAAATAATTTGGTGTATGTCTTCTGTTCAGGACTGTTCCCAGTGTTTGCCAAAAGGTTCTTATTCTTTAAAAAAAATTGCTGTCTTGTTCAGCATAGGTTTGCACCTGTCCTTGGTTGGAAAATAACCCTTTGTAAGCTTGGTGAGAGGTCTGACAAAAGCTGAGTAGTTCTTTACGATGACAATGATAACAGCTGCAAAATTCTAGAAAATACCTTAAAAATTTTAAATCAGTCGGCAGCTTTTGTTGCATTGGTGGCTATTCCAGCTGCAGACACAACATCTCCTATGTATCTAACTTTCTGTTGACAGATCTAATACTCATCAATGGACACTTTCAAGCCACATTCTTCCAGTCAGTCAAACACCTACAATAATCATTCCTCATGCTCTTCTAGAGTGTCTAAAACTATAACATCATCTAAGTAAGCAATGACCTGGAGAAGATGCATGTCACCCACAGCTTTCTACACAAGTCCTCGCCTTTCCTTCAGTCTAAACTGAAGAATCATCAAATATGATTCAACATCTCCTCTAATAAGTTGATTTACTATCTGTTAGCTGTAGAACCAATGTGCCTTTTTGTACCACTTTGGTTAGTGATCTTTCCATCTTTCTAAGAAAATCTGACAATGTCTCATCAGGGTGATGATGGAGTTATCAAAGAGCAAAATACAGGTCTTTCCCAGACTCAGAGGTCCCAAAACTACACCCCAGTTTCTGGTTGGGAATGTCTAATGGCCTTTGATATTTCTAATGCAGGACAATTCAAGCTTACCATCGTCCTTTTACATTTCTCTTTACCCGTATAATGACATTCCTCTATCATTAATTTTGCCTGTTCAGTCCAGTTTTCTATATTATTCCTCTCCATCCAGAGTTGGGATGGTGCCAGAGAAACTACATTGTCATCTATAAGCAGCATACTCACTCGAGGGTTTTACAGTTTTCTGCAATAGCTCCCGTACAGCATGGACGATAGTCTCCAGAGAACTCACATTAGCATAAAAAAGGGGGAAATAATGTTTGAATGTCAGCCATAAATTTTTCTTCTCCTCCAGAAGGGCTTCAAGTTTCACAACAAACTTATCAGGAACTGGATCAGAACCCTCAGCCACAGCCATCTACCAACTCTCACTTCTACCAAGGGGCAGCACTTCCTGTGGGTCACATTTTGGGTCAATCCTTCTCTACATTCACACAGCACCAACAAGATACTGGGATTGATGACTGCCCTGGCATTATTAGCATGTACCCTTCAAAATGCTTTAATAGTCTGTGCAGTTTCTTCACTGTGATCTACCTCTGCATTTGCTGGCATGCCTACTAACAGAAATCCATGGGCTGTATCAGTCTGTTTGTTCTCTGCACCATTTAACAAGTTCAGCTTGCAACAGAGAACCTCATGGTCAGCCATTGAGCATTTAGTAAACAAAAATATGAAATTGAGCTGGATATTAAAATTAGTATGGTGAAGATGCCAATGATTCCTTTCGGACTCCAATAAGTTAGTGTGAAATTGACCTGTAGTTTGATTTTGCTATCTGATGCATGCCTAATTGGTGATCTCATTTATTTTGGGGAGGGAATGCTTACAATTCTGCAAAATAGCCTTATTGATGTTAACTTTCCACATGTACCAATTGTATCAAAGTGGTTTTGATTGTGTCCTGGTGAAGTGGATGTAATTACAGTTGACAATTGAATCATAGTTTCAACAACAATGGTCTCAAAAATAATTGACATGAGTGTGTAAACCCAGTGTTTCATTTCACTGGGCCGTCATGTTGCAGATGCTAATGAAGACTGATAAGAATGCTGTATGAATACTGAGAATGTGTAGGCCGGAAAGCCACTGCAGCAAGTAATAACTAACTAGACTGAGTGTTAAGTCATGTGTTCTAAATGAATTCAGCTCAGCGTAACGGTCCGTCTAGGATGATCCCATTCTCTTTGGAGGAGCTGCTTTAGTGTGTGCAGTAGTGGAAGTCATTATGAAACAGAACAAAATAGTAAGCCTCTTTATTATTTATTTGGCTGCAGGCTTTACAGATTGCGACCTATGTGATTGATATTCATTACAACTGTTTGCAGGTATTTCTTATAATCATGGCAAGAACTCAACTGGCAGTCTTGTGGTTTAACAACCAGTGCCAATACACCACACTGCCTCCATTTTTAACGTAGCTTCATTTCTATCAGGCTCAGGCAAAGGAGCAAATAAAAATTAATTCCTGGGGGCACTTGTGAAGTTGTCTCTGTGTTTTAATCTCTGCTCTAAAGGCAGAGTGGCACAGATGGGGGACTGGTGTTGGGTTTCTATTACTACAGTGGCATCTCGGAAACAGCTTCAAATGGCTTATTAAAGACATGTTTGAATGCTAAATTAACCCACGGAATATTTTTTTTCCCCTGCAAAGCCATGTAAAATAAGGGCCATTTGAAAGTGTTATATAAAACTATTGATGCATAAGACTCTACTATTGAACATTTTTAATAACAGATACCTGAAGGTCATGCAGAGGGGAAGAATTTAGTGTTGTTAAGCTGTAATTGATTTCGCCCTGGCACAACGCAGCCTACATAATAATTTTTCTTTGTATGCACGCACACGTGTGCTCTTGTCTGCGTGTTAATATAATTATTTCTGTGGCATAAATTCAATTCCTACAGTTGAATATTCTGTTTGTTAAATGAAAACCTTTTGCATTGAGAGGGATTTTTTAAACATATATATATATATATATATATTTTTTTTTTCTTTTTTTTGAAGGACACTCATTATTTTTTTCTCTACTTCATAGCTGAATGAATCAACAGCACATAAAATGGGCTTTCAGATTTTCAGCTATGGAAATACAAAAACTGACACTGAAAAAGAAAGAAGGCAGCTTTTCTTTTCTTTTCTTTCCTTTTGTTTTTTTTTCTTTTCTTTCTGCGTTGTTTTCTTGTCCTCTATAATTTAATTCTTGCCCTTATGCACCTTGAGAAGGGGTGAAAAAGAAATGAATTGACCCAAACATTGGATTTAATTATATCGTACTGATAGCATAACTTGTGGCATTCTTTGCCGAATAATGCATCTTTTTAAAATTAGCCTTCATGGCAGGCAGGCATTGGCAGTTCAAGGTAAATAATTGTTTAGATTTTAAATATCTTCAGCACATAAAGACATAAAGCAATGAAAACTTTTCTATTCCCTTCTTTAGCGCATTCACATTTTATTCCAGCTCTATTCTATCTGGTAAGCAAAGTGAAAGTCAGCATGAAAAGGATTTCATTTAGAGAGCGGTGGCACGGCATTGTCATCATCTCTGGCCACAACAAATGTGAAATGGAGATCAAGGCGCTGTGACTGTGATACCTAAACCAACAATAGCTACTCCTGACTTTGAAGAAAATATACATCACTAGTTGGCGCTAGAGACGAGCTTTGTTCAACTTCTTATGCTCTCCTGTCCATCCCTTTACCCAGGCTGCTTTTTTTTGGTATAGTGTTGTGAGGTGTCAGAGGCATGAAACAAAAGTAAGTTTAATGCCAGCTCATCAGAAAGCAAACTAATAAAAGCATATGTTTTTGGACTATGAGAAAATATCTCCATAAAGAAATCTACTTGAACAAATGTAAATTAAAACATGGCCCAATGAGCTGGGAATCAAACTGATCAAATGTAGCCTTGTATCCTAATGGACAGGGCATCAGTCTCCAGACATGAAGATTGTGAGTTGAAGTACCACCTGGATTATTAAAGGGTAGTCACTTCACCTGCCTGTGTTCCAATTGGAAAAGCAAACAAAATTTAACCAATCGTATCTTAAATCTTGTAAGTTACTTTGGATAAAGGCATCAGCCAGATAAGTAAATCTTATTTTCAAGGGTTGTGAGGTGAAAATGCTAACATGCTATACTATGCAACCTTCTGGCAGTAATGGACATAAAATAAATTTTTAGTACCCACACTTCACAACATGTCTATCCATTTCATCATATCCTCTCAAATTTCTTTCCTGGTGAGGGTTGCAGTGGCAACAGAACAAACAGGTAATACTCGACTTCCCTTTAAACAGCTAATTTCCAGTTAATTCTCAAACCAGCAGAGAGATATAATCCCCCTACCCTGTCCTGGGTATGCTGCGGTGCCTCTATCCAGTAGGATGTGTCTGTAGTAGCTCCAAGGGAAGCCAACTAGGGGCATCTTGACACTGGATTCAGAAAGTTTCCAAACCCCTTCACTTACACCCTATTATGTTGTAGATTTAATTTTAAAAGGACACATTTGCCATTTTGCCCATTAACCTGCACTCAATAATCCAAAATAACAGTGAAAACTTAATTATTAAAAAACCTATTTCTTAAAAAAGAATAACCTGAAATCTTTAATTTAGGCACTCACACCCTTAATTCAGTACTTTGTTGAAGCTCCTTTGCTAACAATTACAATTTCCTTGAGTAAGTCTCTATAAGCTTTGCACTGCATTTGAGCAGTTTATCTCATTCATCCTAGGCAGGTCCTTTCAAACCCCTTTAAATTGGATGTTCATCTTCAGGCCCTTTTAAAATTCAATCTACAACACACTAAAGTGCATAAAGTAAAGCTGTCTGAATACTTTTTGACATGCCCACCCTACCTCAACCGTCTCTTCTGGATCCAGAGTAGTAATGATTCTACTCTGGTGCTCTCCAGAATTGCTTAACTTCTCAGTTTATCATGGAGTGTCATACCAGCGGCCCTGCAAAGAACATTAGAACAATCTAGACAAGAACATTCCGTTCAGTCCAACAAAGCTTTACTTCAGTGAGTTTCGCATTTCGCAGGCAGAATGAAATTCTGGGGATATTTTATGAAGATGTTTTATGATATTTTATATATCATTACTCTTGAAGTGGGTAATCAAATAATACCTTCAAATCACACCATCCTTTGTTGCATTCTACTCACTGCTAACATCATGACCTGCCTGTTTTTATAATTTTATTACTAAGTTCATTATGATAGTTTTGAATAGCAAAATATATTCCCAAATTCACAGAGTCCCTCTTTTATAGACATTAACTTACTGGTGACTGTATCAGCTCTGTTAGAAAACATCAAAGATAAATTTTCCTGGAAAACATGTTTTAAGGGATTTAAACAAGGTAGCCCTGACTCAATAATTACAATGGCCCAATGCAGACCTTTGTCTGTAATGAGTGAAATCATAAAATCTGCCATAGCTCTTTCAAACAGAAGCCCACTAAGTTCAAATTAAAAAAAAAAAAAAAAAAAAATATATACATATATACTGTATATACACTATATATATATATATATATATATATATATATATATATATATATATATATATATATATTATGAGGGGCCGTTGAGGAAAAAAAGATTGGTTCACAAATATATACATTGGTTCAGATATATATATCGGTTCGGATACATTGGTTTGAATATATACATTGGTTTTAATACATCCGTTCAGATATATATATCGGTTCAGATATATACATTGGTTGGGATACATTGGTTGAGATATATACATCGGTTTGAATACATCCGGTCAGATATATACTGTACATTGGTTTAGATACATTGGTTGAGATATATATAAATTGGTTTGCATAGATCCGTTCTGATATATATACATTGGTTGAGATACATCCGTTCAGATATATACATTGGTTTGAATACATCTGTTCAAATATATACATTAGTTGAGATATATATATTGGATATTGGATAAATATATACATTCGTCAGTTTTACTATAAAAACAGTTAAACACCCGTTATTTGTGAAGTAGGGATATTCTGATCATTCTGATCCCTGATCACAGATAAACATTCAGAAGAAACAGCACTATTTCAGTGTTTTCTTCCATAACATCCTTTCAGCAAACAGGACTAATGTCCTTGATGAAACAGATCGCCCTTTAATGAAATGCTGCCAATACGGAATAACAGAAGTCACCGGGCGGCTTTCGGTCAATGATAAACCAGCGTCTCATGAGGTGAAAAAATGGGACGTACTGCGGTTGCGATCAATGCTTTCCAGTAACTCAGCTTTTGAGAACAATCTGTCATGGGGTGGGACAAGAGGGAGCAAGTGAGGCGGGTACAATGAGCCGGGGCGGGACGGAGCGGGGCAAGGAGGCAGGTATCTGTGTGAGTGTTTTAAATAATTAAAGGAAAAAAAGTGCTTTGAAATCGAGGACCCCCAACCAAGACGGCTTATGAAACAAAATGCGACAGACAGGCATATGCTACTTGTATAAAATATGCACAATAATGACAACAGTGTTGAAGCAATGATGAAGTAAAAGGGACATGCTAAACTTGGGTGGCCACGTTGTGCCTGCCCGTAAATCCTATCCGATGTATATATCTGAACGGATCTATATGAACCAATATATATATCTGAACGGATGTATCTGAACTGATGTATATATCCAAACCAATCTATTTAAACCAATATATATATCCTAACCAATGTACTGTATATCAACCAATATATATATCTCAACCAATGTATATATCTGAACGGATGTATCTCAACCAATGTATATATATCAGAACCGATCTATGCAAACCAATTTATATATATCTCAACCAATGTATATATCTGACCAGATGTATTCAAACCGATGTATTTACCTCAACCAATGTATCCCAACCAATGTATATATCTGAACCGATATATATATCTGAATGGATGTATTAAAACCAATGTATATATTCAAACCAATTTATCCGAACCGATATATATATCTGAACCAATGTATATATTTATGAACTAATCTTTTTTTCCTGAACGGCCCCTCATCTATACTAATAAAAGGCAAAGCCCTCACTGACTCACTCACTGACTGACTGACTGACTCACTCATCACTAATTGTCCAACTTCCCGTGTAGGCGGAAGGCTGAAATTTGGCAGGCTCATTCCTTACAGCTTACTTACAAAAGTTAGGCAGGTTTCATTTCGAAATTCTACGTGTAATGGTCATAACTGGAACCTCTTTTTTGTCCATATACTGAAATGGAGGAGGCGGAGTCACGTATCGCGTCATCACGCCTCCTACGTAATCACGTGAACTGAAAACAAGGAAGAGATTTACAGCACAACTCAAACGCGGGAACGAAGGTAAATGACGTTAATTGTTGAGTGTCTTTTAATACTGTGTAAGCAACATATTAACACGTGCAATTAAACGTGTGCATTTACGGGGTGATTTCTCAGGCTTAAAAGCTCGCCTTTTATCAAACGCAGGAACGAAGGTAAATGATGTTAAATGTTGAGTGTCTTTTAATACTGTGTAAGCATACATATTAACAAATGTGCAATTAAATGTGTGCATTTACGGGGTGATTTCTCAGGCTTAAAAGATCGCCTTTTATTAAAAAGGTAAATGCAAACTGTTTTCATTCTGAAGGGCACAAACCACGTTAGATTTCAGCCGTTAAACGCGCAAAAATGTCGGTACACCAGATAAATAAGTGCAGCATATTATCAGTTGTATTGTATGCTTACAATACATATAGAAATGCGTTAATCGTTAACTAATAGTATGGGATGGTGTTTTTCGACTTGCGCCTTGATTTAAACGATTCCATGTCTTGGTGGGTTTGCGTAGCTGATTGTCAATATCTTTACACCTGTTTTTAAGACTTATTGACTGAAACTGGCTTTCACGAAAAAACTTACGGCTTTGCTACAGGATACACCCTCCACAAGTTAAGGAAGTAAAAATAAACGTATATATTTCTGTTTTATTTAAACCTTTTAAGTTTGTATGCATAGCCCCATTTGGCTGTTTTAGTTTTTTTTTTTTTCTTTCTTCAGTAATATTTAATCTCCTTAAAGAAAAACAACATATGCATTTTACTTTTTTTGTATCTCTTTAGTAATATTTTAGTGTAAAAGGATAACCAGTATTAACACATGTGCAATTAAACGTCTGCATTTACGGGGTGATTTCTCAGGCTTAAAAGCTCGCCTTTTATTAAAAAGGTAAATGCAAACTGTTTTCATTCTGAAAGGCACAAACCACATTGGATTTCAGCCGTTAAACGCGCAAAAATGTCGGTACACCAGATAAATAAGCGCAACATATTATCAGTTGTATGCTTACAATACATATACAAATGTGTTAGTCGTTAACTAATAGTATGGGATGGTGTTTTTCGACTCGCGCCTTGATTTAAACGATTGCATGTCTTGGTGGGTTTGCGTAGCTTATTGTCAATATCTTTACACCTCTTTTTAAGACTTATTGACTGAAACGGGCTTTCACGAAAAAAGTTAGGGCTTTGCTACAGGATACACCCTCCACAAGTTAAGGAAGTAAAAATAAACGTATATATTTCTGTTTTATTTAAACTTTTTAAGTTCGTATGCATAGCCCCATTTGGCTGTTTTAGTTTTTTTTTTCTTTCTTCAGTAATATTTAATCTCCTTAAAGAAAAACAACATATGCATTTTACTTTTTTTGTATCTCTTTAGTAATATTTTAGTGTAACAGGATAACCAATATTTAAACCTTTTATGTTACTTTATAAAGTTATTTTACACAATGTTGAAAAATTAATAAGAAAGCTACATATTTTGGCAGCTGCTGCTTTAATTTTCAATGAAATGAAAAAAGCTCTCCAAGAGAAAACCTCAATGAAGAAGAAACAGTTTGCACTATCTAAAAAGGAGAAACCCTCATTTATAAAGGTTTGCTGCAGATGACTTAACTGAAAATAAATGAATAGTTCCTATGTGTATAATACATATTTATCTATTTGACTTATGCCTTTATTCCAGCTACTTGCAACATCTAAGGTACAATTTGTTACATTACTTTTGTTTTTTGCAGCACAGGCAGGTGAAGTGACTTCCTCAGGGTCACACAGTGGTGTCAGTACCAGGATTTGAACTGACAAGCTCTGAGTTTGCTGAAATATTACTGAAGAAAGAAAAAAAACGAAAACGGGCAAATGGGGCTATGCATACAAATGTCCATCCATCCATTATCCAACCCGCTATATCCTAAATACAGGAGCCAATCCCTGCCAACACAGGGCACAAGGCAGGAAACAAACCCGGGGCAAGGTGCCAGCCCACCGCAGGGCGCACACACCCACGCGGGTGTTTTGCTAGTAATATACAGTATATATATATATATGTTATGTTTATAAATAAACCCATGGCAGTTATTACAGTCCCTATTAAAACATTCTGGATGAGCTATTACAGGCTCTTTTGAAGTGCTAACAGTTTTTGGGGTAGGAGTAGAGCTCTGTTGTTATTGTTGTAAAGTAACAATCTCCATTAGTAATTGTTGAAGGTTGCTATTTACTTGAACCTTTTGAGTTGGCAGACTTTTAGCTGCAATCTGTAGCTGTGCTAGCTTGGGAAAGGCATGTTTCATCTTAAGATCGCTCATATTTTAGGGTCTGATTTTCTTTATAACACAAAGAAGGCGTGACCTAACAAAGTAACAATGAAAAAAAATTATAATTACAGAATGCAAAGTATCTCCAAACAAAGATGAACTTAAACAAAAATCACGTTTACTTAAGTTTGTCAAAGTGCTGTACGCGCTTCAGATACCATGAAAATGTAAAGTCCTTAAAATTCATGAACTATTACCTATATGGTATTTAAATAGTTATATTTCTTTCACATTTCACATTTCAGCCCTTTTCTTTTAAAACAAATATCTTGTTACTCTTGATCATCTTCATGATTATGTTTAACAGTTTAAACCATTTTTCATCAATTTATATATTTTTCCTTACAATTGCTCATAGAAATTAAACAGTGAAGGAATAATATTGAAAAATGTTCTGTTGAAATCTTTACTTTATAACATGTCTTTGAACAGCTCTTCATGCTGTGGATTATTCCAAGAAGAAGAGGGAACATTGGTTAACTGGGATAAAACTCTACTTTCAAAAAAATATAGACAAAGTGAATTGAGCAGACCAGCCGTCAAGTGTTCAAGAAAGACGAAAGGAGAATATAAAACAAAGTTCATTTCTTGTACTTAATAATGGTAATCATTTAAGCCAGTATGCTTTTGTTGATTTTTATTGACTGTGAGGTTCTGACACTGCTACACGACAGGAAAATTTAATAAATACTTTGTGATTATCTTATCTACGCATCTTCTGTGTGCACTGAGCCCAAGACCAAGCTTATTAGACTATATAGAAGAAAATTTGAATAATGAGTTTATCAGCATGTCAACTGCACATGAAGAACAAATACAGATATCTTTGGTCATGCATTAATTATCAAACTTTAAACGAGATTGTTATAAAATAACAAACTTTTCTCAATTTGTCACTCCCCATTTTTTGAACATGTGAGACAATCTCAATTTTAGAAATGCTTGTACTTTAAAATTTAAGAAGAAATTTTAAGAAGAATATGACTAGAATAAAAATTTTCAACATAGCCACTGGCCATTATAAATAACACTCAGAACACCTGGAAGATTAAAAAAATGAGAGAAGAACATTGTCATGCATGGGTGCTTGAGGAACTCCTTCAGGGATCAGACCAAACAGATAATACCACTCTGGAACATGAGGGGGGCACTGGCACTGACTGTTTTGTCTCTTCCTCCTGCGGCTCCGAGAAGACATCCAATGAGCCCATGTGACACACACAGCCCCTTGCAATTGCAGCCATTTAAAAACTGGCCAGTCCCAGAAGGAGGAACCATTTCTTGGACTCGAGCCTACCTTGATGGAGCGCTCAGAATTGACCTGCTCTAGGAGTAAGAGCCAGGGATTACAAACATATTGTGCTGATGAAGCAAATGCCATGTTATCTGACTTTCCAACGATTTTCAGTTTTAGCCTTCATTTAGATATTCTTAAGAAAATCACAGTGAGTTTTGGACTGTTGCAGTGTTCACTCATGCTCACCATTTGTGTATTTTGATGCCCCTGGTAACTCTTTCCGACAATATCAAACTGTGCTATTTTGTTGTAGTGCGCAGGAATTCACATAGATGGGCTCTTATGTGTGTGCAAGTTTTGATAACCAATGAGCAATCAACAGAAACTGCCATGCATGCAGTTTAAGGCCCACAAACAGTGAAAAATGAGAGCAGCTGCAAGAAAAGAAGAAAAACAAGTGTGTTAGACTGTGTAGATAGAAGGAGGATAGGTTTGTCAAACTTTGGAGCCAATACTTACATCTGTTCATTCAAAAAAAGAATTTAAACATGCCAAGATTGCACCTGACTTTAACATATCTGGTAAGTGCTTCTTCCTTCACTGGGCTAACAATGGAAGTTCACATTGATTGGCTACTAAAACAAGGTGATCTGGACCAAGATATGTAATTTTGAATTTTTCAAAAACCCTGCTTAAAACACACTTTTATAATTTGATCTTTTTGTAAAATTAATTTTTTCAATACATCTGCTGTAAAAGATTAAAATGAATCCTGCATAATGACATACTTGAGGCTTTGCATTTCTTCAAAGTGTATTTTCTAGAATAAAACTATCAGACGTTCCTAAATAATACACACATGTATGTTTACCCAGCAGGAACAACACCTTTCAACACTCCTCATTGTTTTTTTACTACAGCACTTGTTCTAAACTAAATCTAAGATTCTGTATTTAATAAACACTGTGAACTGCTTTAGAAGAACAGAGCAGTATGAATGAATAAAGGACAGGTAGATGAAATGTAATTCGGAAATCTTCATTAAAAAGTTCATTGCCAAAATATCAAACAAATCTGTCATTAAATCATTAAATCAAACTCAGAAAACAAAACTCACAGATTCTCAAGTTTGAAGCAAAAAAGTAATTCACCAGAAATCACAGACACATACACACACAAAAGGCAACAAAAACGACATTTATTTCAAAAGCATATTTTCATACGCAAAATGAAACTCGGTGCTTTACAAGATGTCAAATAAATAGTTACAAGAAAAGAAAAGCAAGTTAAATTAGGCAAGAATAATAATAAGTAATAAAAAGTAAATCAATATAAGCTTACATAACATACCTGTAAATATATAATTAGCAGAAAAGTAGGACTGCTTCTCAAGGTAACTCTGCTTTGTTATATTCATTTATAACCACCTTCAATATTCTATAGTGGATGGTTAGTTTAGTTTTTCTCTATTTACACTCAGCTCTCCAGCATTTTTTTCTTCAGTTCAGGCACTCTAGGAGTCTTCTGAGGTAATTTGGTGCTGGAAGATTTCTTAAGAATTTTTTCAGGATCCACTGTAACAGTTGCAGCTCTCACCTTAGCATTCAAATATTGTGGTGAGATATACCAATATCCACGACCTGTCTCATGTCAGTTTTTTGTCTTTTCAAAATGACTAAATCCAACGTGTGTCCTTCATTATGTGTGGGCTGGCTGACATGCTGCCTTAGATCAAGAGAGTGCAGTAAGTTCATAAATTCTCTTTAGGGGTCACACTAGTTATCCACACGAAAATTGAAATCACCTACAATTAGAAACATGTCCTAGTTAGTTATTATTATAAATACTAAGTCTGAAAACTCTTTGATATTATATTGACATTATATTTTGTCTATAAATGGTCAATACGAGAAAATGCAACACTCCTTGAAAAACCACAGCAAGATATTCAAAAGACATGAAAGTACCAAAACTGCCATTTTTATAGTTTAAACAGCTTGAGAATATGTTCACTAAACTGTTGCCTTTCTTACCTTAACCAACAGAGTGAACAAAGTTGTAATTTGGAGGTGCTGCTTCAATTAACACTATCATGCCATTACTATTGAACCGTTTTTCACTCAATGTAAGAAAGTTTATTTTCCTATCATTGATAACATCATTAATGTAAAAAGTCTTACTGGTTAACGTCTAATATTTAGTAAAGCCTCACTTAAGGTCTCAGAAAAGCAGAGTTCTATTGCAGTGTTACTGCTTCTTGAAATGATAATAAAGTTGTTCAATGTTTATACCAGTTTGTCCGTTACTATACCTGTAGTGCTAATACAGTGCACATCTATCTGTGAAGCCACTACAGAAATATCATACCCTAACATTATATTATAGTTAACATTAGGACTAAAACTACGTAGTCAAGAAAGACAAAGTACCTTTGAGATATTTTCGGAGAGGACTCGGGTACCAAACCAATTCAGATGCAGGCCATCACATCTGTAGTAAAGAGGTCTATCCAAAAACAGATACCAGTTGCCAAAGAAGCTTCTGTTTTGTCTGTCACAGAAGGCTCACAACCAGGTGTTTAGGGCCAGGAGTTGACCATGCAACATGGAAAGTGGACCTAGATAGATAGATAGATAGATAGATAGATAGATAGATAGATAGATAGATAGATAGATAGATAGATAGATAGATAGATAGATAGATAGATAGATAGATAGATAGATAGATAGATAGATAGATAGATAGATAGATACTTTATTAATCCCAAGGGTCTTGTATATCTGTAGTACTAGGGTGCTGTACCGTGTTAGCCATTATGAATGTAGAGAAAAGCCAAGCAAAATGACACCTTTTATTGGCTAACTAGAAAGATTACAATATGCAAGCTTTCGAGGCAACTACATCCTGCCTGAAGAAGGGGCCTGAGTTGCCTCGAAAGCTTGCATATTGTAATCTTTCTAGTTAGCCAATAAAAGGTGTCATTTTGCTTGGCTTTTCTCTCTAATCCCAAGGGGAAATTCACATACTCCAGCAGCAGCATACTGATACAAAAACAATATTAAATTAAAGAGTAATAAAAATGCAGGTAAAAACAGACAATAACTTTGAATAATGTTAACGTTTACCCCCCCGTGTGGAACTGAAGAGTCGTATAGTGTGGGGGAGGAACGATCTCCTCAGTCTGTCAGTGGAGCAGGACGGTGACAGCAGTCTGTCACTGAAGCTGCTCCTCTGTCTGGAGATGACACTGTTTAGTGGATGCAATGGATTCTCCATAACTGATAGGAGCCTGCTGAGTGCCCGTCGCTCTGCCACGGATATCAAACTGTCCAGCTCCATGCCTACAATAGAGCCTGCCTTCCTTCTTATTGCAGATGTTGAAGGATGCCAGTCTTCTAAGGAAGTATAGTCAGCTCTGTCCTCTCTTGCACAGAGTATCAGTATTGGCAGTCATGTCATGATCTGTCATGTCCTTTCCTTCATGGGATGAATGAGGCATGCAAAGTCCATCTCCAGGAGTTCCAACAAAAGTCCTGCCCTTGCGCTTCACAAGGACTGTTGGATTGTTTCTTTCCACACCTTTTACTCATGTGTTAGGAAAACAAGGTACAAATGTTTTACATTTAGGTAGCCACAAATTTATGTGCTGCAAAAATGAGTCTTACCTAATAACCACATCACCACTATGGGATGAGAGTGTTGAAGAGATTGTGAGTGGTGATGATAGCTTGAGAAAGTGGAGGTGGGCTGGACTTGGACCCTTGCTTGCATGGTTGATGTTGCCAGATTCCATTGTCATCATTTTTCTCTAGAGAAGGAGCAGGAGTAAAGCTGACATGGCCCTGGGTATGAGTAGCACAGCGTTCAGCAGAAGTAGTCCAATTGATTCTGGCCACTGACAAAGTCTTTAAAAGGTGAGCTTTCTGATCCCCGAGATGCCTTCCTCTGGCTGTTTAATATGTATCTCTAGGGATTTCAGTTCTTCCACAACACGTTGTAGCTTGTGTTTGGTCATCTTAAAAAAAAAAACAACATACATACATGCTAAAGATTTTGAAGTTCAATCCACAATCATTGATAATCAGGAAGTTTGTGGCCCTGACCTTTGTTTTTTTTTTGCTTTTCTTTGACGACATCACCCACCATGCACACTTGACATTCCTGAATACCAGTGCCATCGCAACTGTACACAGTGATGGTGTACTCCATAAGAAAACAAGAATGGCATTACAGTAGGATATGAAATATAACCTAACCTAAATAAACTACTCTGTAGATGAAAATTCCAGAAGTGACTCTACTGCTTGAGCAAGGCCATTAACCTGCAACTACTTCGTCTTGGGTATTACATTAATCTGCATCTAGCCCTGCAAGCAGGTCCTCCAATGTACAGGGAAAACTTGGGGGCTGGTGGCACTCTAGCCACAGTACAAAAAAACTCACACTGTTCCAGTGTGGTGCTGAGTTGTCACCCGCTGAACTTGGGTCCCAATCTAGGTGGTTTGTCGTGTGCTATCAGCGCACGCACCCAACCTAGATGAAAGCACATGTTAGATGTGAGCTCTGAACCCAAATCATGACACGCTGAGTATTAAATACATATGGAGCCAAAACGTTTTTTATAAGTTAAGGTACAGTATACTTGAATATGTGGGTAACTGTTAATCTTATAAAAGATCTAAATCATTTTTTCTTAACCACTGGGTTGTGACCCACTTTTGGGTTGCTGGCTGCCGCCAGTGGGTTACGAGTTGCTAATGTTTTAATGGTTGTGTCATGGCAGGTTGCTGCTCTGATAATTAGACTTTACCCACTGACGTTTTTGCTTGATTTGCTAAGGAGGATTAAAGTGGTGGGTCGTGAATATATTCACATGGGAAAAAGTGGGTCATGACACCAGAAAGGTTGAGAAACAGTGATCTAAATGGTCTAGTAACTTAAGTACTAGTCCTGGATAAGCTTATTGTTGCAATGGACACCTTCAAACTTTGATGTGTTCAATCAAATTTCCAGGCAACATTTTAGAATAAATTTTAGAATGCTATTAATTTGCCACTCAATATGAACAAAATGCAATTAGTGAATAGTCCTGTTTTTTACACAAAAATAAAAAGCCAACTCACTGTTAACTCAAGTCAATGTTACAATACAACTTGGTTAACAATTTCTGCTGACTTGGTGTGACAATTTTTGGTGCTACCACTTGCGATGTCTCACCTTTCCATTTGTTCTGATTATATGCATATTTTTTCAGTGTTTTAGGAGAAACACGAGGTCATTGCTGATTTGCTGCTTGCTGCTTGATTTTCTGCCTTGTTCCCAATGTTGCTGGGCTCCAATTAGATTTATGTGGGCTTGAGAGTGATTGACTGAGTGAATAAACCCATTAACAGTTGTGAGAAGCAGCCCGGACACAGACAGATGGACATCGTTATGTCACCCAACACACGTTTATTATTTACACTATTTACAAAAGTCACTGCACAAACCCAGTGCCTCCAGCACCAATCCCCCAAAGTCCAGGCCTCTCCTTCCAGTGCCTTCCTTCTTCAGGCAGCCTCCACTCCTCGCCTCCTAGACTTACGTCCACCTCCGCCCAACTCCAGTCATCGTTTGCAGGGAGGCGGCCCCTTTTATACACGCCCGGATGGGCTCCAGGTGCTTCCCGACACTCCTCCGCGGACACTCCCCTGTGTGGAGGAAGTGCCGGCTGTGCTCTCGGAAGCCCTCCGGGTGTCCCCAGTCTTCTTCCCCCCAGCACTTCCGGGTGTGCGGAAGTGCTGAGGTCCAAGGTTCTCCAGGCACTGTGGCTCCCCCTGGCGGTGACCACGGGCCCCTACAGGGTTGAGCTTCCCAGCTCTGTACCCGTGGCCCCCAAAGGAACCAGGGCAGTTGCCCCCTCATGGTCCGGAGGAGGCATGAGCCCTCGTCCTGTCCTCCTGGGCATCCCGGCTGGGTGCCACCCCCCAGCCACGTGCCACACAGTGCAACGTATTGCTCCAAATACAATAAAACCACAAATATTCCTTTACATCCTGACATGGTTATTATTTTTTATTTTATATAATTGAATGATGTGTGGCCAAGTGCAGGAATGACAGGTCATCCTGTTTAATTTAAAGAAGTCCAACAAAAAACACACATCTTGGCATTTGTACAAGAAGCCCATCGGACAGATAACAAAATTATTCAGGTTTTCACAGAAGAACTGAGAGTTATTTACTGGAGCTCCATCTGGCAGGTCATTCTGATTGCAAAAACGCTTTCTTCCAGGCAGCTGGTCTTCTTATATCAAAAGAACCAGAAGGAGTAAGGCTAAGTGCTGTCACTGGACATTTTCTCAGAGCTGTGGGAAGAGAAGAAGAAGACGAAAATGTTACCAACAGTGCCCCTAATTGCCCTGGCGGGTTATCACATACCTTGACATGTATGAGATGCATTATTTCAAAACATAGCAACATATAGTTAAGTTATATTTGAATTTTCCTACTGAGCAGTACCATATGGAAGGTTGATCATGTAAACGTTTAAGCTCAAGTTTATTATTGTATGTACACAGTATGGTGAACCCAGTGGGAAACTCATAGTTAATGTTTGTCCCATAACAAAAGCATCTCCAAATTGTTCTACTTGAGCTATCAGCTGGACAGGTGTTCACGTGGAATTTTCCATTGAGTACCTTGTGTTTCTGATCTATCACATTGTGTATGAATGCAGCATTACTCACCAGTTTGCAGAGCAGACATGTTTTAAAACAATACACTTACTCTTGTCATTGCTGACTGATTATTTAAAGCATTACATTTTATTCCTTTGGAAGAACTGCTGAATAGAATTTTTATTGAGAATATTTTTCATCTTTATTGTTTCTCTGCTAAAATTATTTCTGACAGTAGATCATATGTCTTGTTGCACCTTTGGAGAGGATTATTTTCTTCTCACTTCTCAAGCCTCTGTTAAAATCTGTGGTGCTATCTTTGTCTTCTCCACTTTGTTCTACTGCACATATAGCTGGGAAATAAATTCAGAGGATTTTTGAATCGTGTCTTGTTAGAGGTCCTGTTCAATATATAGCACCTCATGTTGAGATGACTGTACATGACTGTATAGGAGGGTGAGCATTACCAGCATGTGAAACTATGAGATGAGCTTCATTTTCCTTTTCTAGTTTAACATCTTTAAATAGTTTTGGTTTATAAAATAGTGAATTCAAACCCCTTCACTTCCTCCACTCTTTATTTCAAATAGATATAATGTGCCATTAATCTACACTCAATAACCCAAAATGACAAAGTGAAAACACGTTTTCAGAAAGTTTTGAAAATTTATTAAAATCAAAAACTAAAATCTCTCCATTTATTTAAATATTCAGACTGGTACTTTTTAGGAGCCACTTTGGTAGCAATTACAACTTTAAGTCTTCTTGGGTAAGTCTCTACAAGATTTGCCCACCTGTATTCGGGCTGTTTATCCCAATCTACCTGGCAAATACTCTGAAGCTCCATTAAACTGGATGGGAAGTATCTGTAAGCTACAACCTTCAGATCTCTCCACAAATTGTTTTATGAGGTTTAATTCTGATTTAGCTGGGCCACTCAAGAACAATCAGAGACTTGTCCTGATGCCACTCTAGCATTTTTCTGGCTGTAGGCTTAAGGTAATTGTTGTGTTGAAAGGTGAACTGTCACTCTGGTTTAAGGCTGCACACTGCGTGGAGCAGGTATTCTTCAGGGAACACTCCTTGGCTGTAATCATCAGACCAGTCTACCTGCCCTGAGAAGAACTCCCATAGCCTGATACTGCCACCACCATGCTTCACTGTAGGGGTCATATTAGACAGTGCCTGCTCTTTAAATACTTACACAAATTACAAATTAATCACAAACAGCACAAAGGTGACAGTCATTTGACCATAATTAAACATAATTAGGCACTACTTGTGAGTCCTTTATACAGTATCTCTCTGGATGCAAAAAGCACCTTTTGTATAGGCCATAATTTTTGTTGGACAATCATGGCAAAATTAAGACAAAGGAATATTCTACTGATATGAGAAACAACATCATTGAAATGCGCAAGGCAGGAAATGGCTACAAAAAATATCGAAGAGTTTGAATGTCCCATCAAACACTGTTGGATCCATCATCATAAAGTGGAAGTTTCATCACAACATCCAGACTCTTACTAGAACAGGCCGTACCTCAAAACTAAACATCAGAGCAAGATGTTGACTGGTGATAGATGCTCAAGAAACTCCACACCTACAGTGAAATATGACTGCATCATGCTATGGAAATACTTTTCATGTGCTGGGACAGGGAGTATTGTCAGAGTTGAAGAGACAATGGGTGGACACAACATTCATCTTTCAACATGACAATAACCCTAAGCATAAGTTCAAAGTGACAATGGAATGGCTCAAAAACAGAAAGGTGAATGTTTCTGAATAATCAAGTCAAAGCCCTGGGGCCTCATGCTTAACACCGTGTGTAGAACTCGCACTATAACATGACGTAAGCACAAAAGCCGAAATGTGCTTACGCACAGAAAAATCCAGATGCAGGAATCTGTGCCGTTCGCCAACTTCCGCGTTCTTCCGCTACATAAATCCCGCTCAGCGTGGAAATAAACGCACGTGCACGCGCACGCGCTTGCTGTCCCGCCCCAACTCCCCCCAGAATTACGCCTCTTTGAATATGCAAATCAATATAAATAGCCCTTAAGCCCAGCGTTTTGTGAAAAGGCAATGGCAAAAGTATGAGGAAAAACAAAAGAATTTCAGCGAATACCAAATGGAGGCAAAGAAAAACGTATTATTTGTTGGTTTAAACAGTTATATAAGCAAAAAAAGGAAGTCGATCGAGTGACATAGCGTGTTGGAGAAACTCGAAAGCTCAAGTTCACAAAGTCGCAAAGTGCCTGAAATAAAAAAGAAGTCACATATCAAAGTCGCCGTGAAAATGCGACTCGTAGCCCACCGTCTGAGTGTCATATGAAAGCTTATTAGGGTACAGTGAAAAAAAAAGGCACACAGTGTGAAAAAAGCACGAAATGTCAACTTTAATCTCGAAATTTCCACTTTAATCACGTAGTTTATGTTGTCATTAAAGTAGAACATCATAAACTTCATCTTAAAATTGTTTAATTTACTAGTTTCTCAAATCCCATCGTAACTAAAGTAGCACTTTAAATGCTTTGTTGTGTATTTGATCTTATATGTGCTCTATGTGTCTGAATCACTACATGCTCTTCCTCTGACAGGACACAGAATCCATTACGTTCGTAATATTACAGCTCTCTGAATAATTAAAATACTGAGAAGTATACGTGATATCATTTTCATGATGATATGAGTTAAAGCATGTTATTAAACATGGGAACACGGTGGTGCAGTAATTATTCATGTCTTACAGCAAGATGCTTGCTGCGCCATGCGCGACCTTCAATGAAATGCTTTAATACAGAAGTACTGTCTTTTTCAAACGTACTAACCCCCAATTCCTGTCCTTACTTTTCTTTCTCCAAATACCCAATCACCACACAATCAACTCTGTAATAGACATTAAGCCATCTGTAAGCTTAGAATGCTGATTCTTCAAAACTTTTAAGGAACATCGAAATATCTTCGTAATGTTTAATTATTCTATCCATCTATCCTTCCAGTGTCGCGCCAGCTGCAGCATGAATACAGCACGAGGAAGGAACAAACCGTGAACAAAGCTCAAGCTCGCTAGCGCTGTGGCACCGTGTAGTTCAAGTTAAAGTTTTATCTGTATAATATAATCAACATATTTTGCTGCATTTCATCTTAAAAATGATATCGTCATCATATGTAAATATGCGATTTATAAAGTGGCTCAGGTTGTGCAATATTATAACTGTATCATAAGTACAATTACCTCACGGTAACTTGCAAGTACAAACAGTTCTACAAGGAGCACTTGATGGACTGATTGAGTGCGTTTATAGTTCTTGGGATGAAACTGTTTGTGAACTGCGAGGTCCGAACAGGAAAGGCTCTGAAGCGTTGGTCGGATGAGAGTAGTTCAAATAGTGAATGGCTGAGGCAGCGTGTGCTTGATGCTCTATACCGATAATTGCCTTTCCGATCAGCTGCTGTAGATCTGTGATTCACACTCAGATACATTGATATAAATACTCAGAGTGGTGCAGTGAGAGTAATATGGAAAAAGATGATCTGCTATGGCAACCCCTAATGGGAGCAGCTGACAGAAGAAGAAGAAGGTGCAGTGTGAGAGTAACAACGCTAAAGCAGTTATGGTATTTAGAATAGTTTGACCATTCTGTGGACCATTATATTGTTACAGGTTAATTACAATCAGATGCATTAAATTTATGAACGACATGTGATTAATTTCAGTGTATTTGATAAAGCCGCCGTCGTGGATGTGGATCTAAGAAAGGGTAACCACACAGGAACTGTAGCACTGCTTTGACGCTGGGTGCTGCCAGTCTGCAAAACTAAGCGGAGAACTCGTGTACAACAGGGTATGAGGTACTGTTGAAAAGTGCGTGGCTTTATGGCAAGTGTAGATTTTATACATCGCAATTTGAATGTGGAAGCGTTCTTACGCAACATTTCTGTGCGTACGCATCGTTTATACATGAGGCCCCTGATCTTAATCCTATTGAGGATCTATGTCAATATTTGAAAACTGCTGTCCAGAGATACCATCTCACCAACCTAGAGGAGCTCTGTAAATTCACTCCTGAACAATTTGCAAAACTGGTACATACTTATACCAAAAGAATTAAGGCTGTTATTACAGCAAAGCGGTTCTTGGCAAAGTGTTAACTTGTAGCACTTTGATACTTATGGAAATGCTAACTTTTGAGTTTTTCTTCGTCAGTTAAGTATCTACAGAACATGGTTTATTTTGACTTTGGAAGTATAATCTTATAGCCTAAGAGTTCACATTAAAATACTGAATGGATAAATATATGTAGAAATCTTTTGTCATGCAGAAAATTGTAATGCCTTTCAAGGGGATTGAATACTTTTGTATAGTGCTTGGAGTTCTGCACCAAGAATTGAATATCTGCCTCATCAGAGAAGAGTTCTCTAATTGCCATTTGGCAAACTCCAAGAGGCCTGCCATATGCTACAGTATTTACTCCTGATCCTTCCATCTACAGACTCTATCATAAATGCCTTATTGGTAGAGTGCTTCAGAGATGGTCTTCCTTCTGACAAATTCTCCCTTCTCAGTATAGGACTTCTGAAGCTTTGTTAAACTGACCATTGCTTTCTTGGCCGTCTCCCTGACTAATGCCCTTCTTGCCCAGTTATTCAGCTTGGCTAGGAAGAGTCATGGTGCTTCTAAACTCCATTTCAAAAATATTGAGGCCACTGTGCTACTAGGACCACTCAAAGCTTTGTAAATGTTTTCATACCCTTGCCCTGATTTATGCCCCACTTAGACTTGACCGTGGAGGTCTATAGATGTTCCTTGGACTTCATAGCTTGGATTTCATCCTGATATGCAGTGTGAAGTGTAGAACCTTATATATACACAGGGTTGTACCTTTCACTTAGCAAAAGGTGGAATCCAATCCAGAATTTCTGGATACATCTCAAAGAGAGTTAAAGCAAACAGGATGCATCTGGTCACAATTTGGAATGTCACAACAAAGCAGATAAATACTTACATCAAATGAGATATTTCAGTTTTGGATTTTTTTAAAATTTGTTAGGTTATGACTTTTGGATTATGGGTTACTGAATGTAGATTCATGGGCAAAAAAGGCAAATTTATGCATTTCAAAATAAATCTACAGCATAACACAGTACAGAAAGTGAAGGTGTCTGAAAATTTTCATATATGTTTCATATAGTTTCTTTTCAGATTCAGCTGGTTTCACACATTTTCATCACTCATCACCCATTTGAAAAGCTGCCTCCACCTCATGACTTTGTTCCCAATTTTTCATTTGTGCTCTGAATTGTGTTCCTTGCTACTACCTGACAACTGACTTCTAATCCCTGGTATATAATGACCACTGCTTTATTTTCAGAGTTTGATGACCTGGCTGTTTTTTTGGTTATTTTGTTCAGTTTGCAGCCTTCACACTATACAGTATATTTGTGAAGAATGCAATATTAGCGGTGTAAGGAATAGGGTGGCATAGCTGCTCCTTTTCAAAAACACACCTTAGAAGTCGTGTGTCTTACGCACAAGGGACCTTTCACACTGCTGAAATGTTTGTGATTAAAATATTAGCTGGCGGTGTGCAGGCAACGTTTGATTTAACTCCCAAGTAATTACAGCCTGGCTGACAGGTAGGGATCCATCATAAACTATTAAACCAAGGGCAATTTAACGCAGGAGTCAGAAGATTAAATGCAGGTGGACTATAAAAGCTGTTTGCTTTGATCCCACTCTAAATCCTAATGGGTTTGATTTACTATGATACGGCCTGGTTCATGTGCTTGTGAATACATCACAGACTTAGTCAGTTCATTAGGAATTGAACACAGGAGGCCGATTAGGTCAGTGCCAGCTACCACACCTAATTGGATCGTCTTATGTGCGCGACAAGTAATAATCTGCTCAGTACATAAAAGCTGAGTTATAAAGGCAGTGGTTAGCAGAGGGACAACAACACAATGAAAAAAATGCAAAGTAGTTCAAGGAGCCAACGACAAACATGTTAAATATAGCTGATTTGTTTCATGCCTTTGTCGCGCCTGACATACAGTATGAGCGGAGTAAGGTGTCTCTTTGCATTGTTTTTATTAGCCGCTTTTCATTAGCGTTTCATACTGCAGTTTTATTTACTTTGTAGGAAGCAAGATGCTATATAGAGAAAATATCTGATTAGGTACCAGCCATGAATTATCCATTAAGCACTTGTTTAAGGCACCACTGGAAGTTTTTTTTCCTCCTAGCTACCATGTCTTTAACTCTTTCAGTGCCACATTTGGCTCTAGTTAAAATTTTCATAATTTTCCTTATCTGTCATGTTCGACATTAATCTGCATTGCTAAAAAGTTTCCTTTGACATGGTGAGTGATTAGTTTAAAAGTCTGGTTTGAAGGTGACCTCAGATATTACATTTGTTTCTGTCTCATGGCATAATAGTTTCGCTTCAGGTTGAGTGTAAATACAGCAGGTGGGGTCTAGCTAGCATTAAACTCATCAGCTGATTTGTATAATGGACCCTTAATCTCTTTTTCCTTTTATACCAGGCATACACTGTGTGATTTTTTTTAGAAATTGTGGGCAAGCAACTACTCACACAGTATAATAGAGCCGTCATTCGTATACTGTATGTGCTCAAACTATATGAACACATTTGATTACGAACACGATTGATATGCCATGATGGTGGTGCTCAGGCTATATTTGTACGTGGATCTGACAGGCAGTTTTACCCATTCAAAAAAAACCATGATGGTCATAGACTTCTCAAAATGTCACCAAAAAAGGCGATCCTGTCTTTTGCCGTATTGTGCTCTGAAAATACAAAGAAAGACAAAGTGTAAATGGACACACAAGTAGTAGAAGTGCAGACAGCATAGTCTGTTCTTTTATACAGAGAGAACTAGAGGTGTGTAGTCTATATAATTTACCATTGTGTATGTATATTTCGGGTTCTTCCAGTAAAGATGCTTTTGTCATTAGACCTTTAGTTATATCTGTGTTGCTATATGATAGATTTTTGAAGTCAAACATGTGAAAATGAGCATGACAACAGCAATATTCAATGAACAAAATACTGCAATCAACACACAATTTAATGTTATAGTTAAATCAGAAAACAGTTCACACTGTAAGACAACTGACTAAAATTTCTGTCATGACTGAAATTCTCTGATTGTACGATAGCCCAATCGTTAAGTGTAAGGGGGCATTGCAATCCCACTTGTACTGCATAGGAAATGATGGCTGATGATGCTGAAATTTAGGCTGACTCAGAAAATCAGTCAGTGACTGCAAACTAGGCTAAAAATCATAGCTAAATCACACAGTTTATACCCAGCATTAATTATTTTTATAATAAACAAGGTAAGTGTTAACCTCATACACATAAATCTTTACCACTTATTGAGCCTTAATGCCTTGTGTGTAAGAAATTAAGGGGCCAAGGGAGTATCATTGTTGGGCTGTGCTTATGGTATCAGTTGGCTTTAATCAGACACTATTGGGGTACTGTCATAGGCAGTGGAACATGTGAGTTGGGAAGATTAAGGAGAACCAATTACATTGAATGTTTAATTTTGAATTATTGAGTCGTGCATTTTTTATTCATCCAACCTTCCATTCATTTATGAATCCATTCATTCATAATCTCTTTCTCATACTAAGAGTGTCAGGGCAGTTGGAGCAAATACCAGAAACATTACATAAAAAGTAGTAACCATACTTGGATGAGACACTAGTCCATTCCAGTGCACAGTCATTCATAGCTACTGCTCAAACCAATGTCCATTGACTATAAAGATCTCTATGGCAGTACCTGTATGGAACTGGTAAGTGATTGGAAACACTTTGAGTCATCTTGAACCTAAATTATGGCAAGGAAGCCAAACTATAGCAAAAGAAGGTTTATTTTAGAATAATAATAATAAAAAAATCTCTATACTGTACCTCTGTACTAGTAAAGCATCAAGGTATGGTGTTTACCCTTGTCACATATGTGCGATTGGGAGGCAGCTAGAGGGCCTGAATTATAGTAGTACCCTGCCAGACCAGGCGGTGGCGAGCTACATTAACTTTATCTCTCAATCCTCTGCAGACCATCCACGGGAAATCTCACTAGGTACCGGTGCCATCGATGACGTCACTTCCGGTTCCCCCTGAAAACATCACGTCCAGTTTCCGGCACCATTGATGATGTCATTCCCATTACCGGTGCCATTGATGATGTCACTTCTGGTACCAGCGCCACTGTTTACATCACTTCCTGTCACAGCCTTTAAAGCTGCTACATTTTCCCACTCAAGTCAATTCTGTTTCGGACTTCAACCTGAACACAACTCAAAAATAATACTCATTTGCAACCAGGACGCATTATACAGGTGGCTGCCCCAAAACTTTGATGTCTCTTGGCTATCTTTATTACACCATTAAAATTTTGACCCATACTTTCATTTTAGTCCAGTTCGCATTTTTAATCCATTACATTATTAAGTATCTTTGTTAATCACTCATTCATTTTTTAATAAGGTGTTAATGGAAGCAGGCAGTCAAAGTGAAGTATACAACAGTGTACATCCTGTCAGGGTAACTCTTTTCCATCCAGGATGATGTACTGCCAAGTGACTGGACAAAAAAAAGGCTTTTGACCAGGAGAAGACATCACAAACAAGGTTAAAACAAAAGAATGGTCAAAAAGAGAAACATTTGTGTCATAGCAAAATCAATCAATCAATCAATCAATCAAACAAACAAACAAACAAACAAACAAACACATAAATAAATAAATAACATGTGTTTTCTCAGTTTTTTTATTTTTAATAAATTTGCAAAAACCTCAAGTAAACTTTTTTCACGTTGTCATTATGGGGTGTTGTGTGTAGAATTCTGAGGAAAAAAAAATGAATTTAATCCATTTTGGAATAAGGCTGTAACATAACAAAATGTGGAAAAAGTGATGTGCTGTGAATACTTTCCGGATGCACTGTATAAAAATAAGATTAGGCAATAATAAGTAATAAAGAATAAAGTAAGGTCCGAAAGCTAGGAGGATAGAAAAAACAAAAAACAAATAAACTCCAGAGGGCTGGAGGAAAAAAAAAAATCTGCAGGGGTTCCAAGGCCACAAAACCACTCAGCCCCCTTTGGGCAAACTAAAGTGTTTAAGAATTTGATCCAAAGCTTGCACACCATGTGCTGCATGTTGTCAACTTATTTAGCATGGCTGCCATGACGTCATGTGTGTCACATGCCTAGGAATAACCATAGCAACCATAAACAACATGGGAGCATCAATTAGAAATATCCACAAAAGGGCAGAAGACATAAAAACAAAATTTAAACATAATATATTTTTATGAAATATATTAAAATGTACACATCTGTAAAATTAATTATAACAGGAAGTAGTTAGGAGGAATGTATTGACAAATTATATTGTCACAATCATGATCTATATTTATTTGCCAAATGAAATTATGTCTTAAAGTGAAGTTCTATACATTTTTAAAAATACCTTTTCTGTACTTGTCGTTTACAATGGGCATGATGAGGTAGGGATCTAAAAGTGAAAACAAAAAGCTTAAAACTTACCAAATATGTTCACTTTAACACGGCAAGGATTTCAGTTTAAGAAAACATGACCTCCACGTTTATAAGACATCTTTAAGACATTGAAAGGAAACTACAAAAAAGTTTTATCACAGATGCTTGGAACAATTTTTCATGAGATAAGAATACATTTTCTTTTCGTTTGTCTGCTCACTGCTGCCATCACAGTTAGAGCTATAAGTTAAATGGCATGAAACCAAGAACATGATGCTGTTCAGAGCAACTTTACCTTTACAGAAAAATGGTTAGAAAAATGTGTGTATGGAAGCATTTACATTTCTCATTAACCTCTTTAAAGTAAACATGACATCTTAAAATGATGGCTTGTAGTGCTCTGACGATGAGGCTGATTTACAGAGAGGTGCAATTGGGTATAATATTTTTGTTACTGTTGTGTTGCTTATAATCCCTGATTGTTTGTTTATCCCCTCATTAATTTTGCACTTAGCAATCACAAAATGGTCTGCTGTGGTGTCTGTTATGGGTCACAATGTCACTATCTAAAAGATAGAACAACATTAAACATCCATCCATCCATCTTCCAACCCGCTGAATCCGAACACAGGGTCATGGGGGTCTGCTGGAGCCAATCTCAGCCAACACAGGGCACAAGGCAGGAAACAATCCTGGGCAGGGTGCCAACCCACCGCAGGACACACCCACACACTAGGACCAATTCAGAATCGCCAATCCACCTAACCTGCATGTCTTTGGGAGGAAACCCACATAGACACGGGGAGAACATGCAAACTCCACGCAGGGAGGACCCTGGAAGCGAACCCAGGTCCCCAGGTCTCCCAACTGCGAGGCAGCAGCGCTACCCACTGCGCCACCGTGCCGCCCCAACATTAAACAATAGAGTAATAAAGAATTAGAAAAAGAATTTGACTTAATAGTGTTTTACACATCAGTCCCCTGTGTCACTACTTTTGTGAAAGAATCCTGGTAGCTTTAACAGGCTAACATCAATATGGATAAGTCTATGTTAACATTGCCCATTTCTCCTTGTAAAATTGCTTTATCTGTGTCAAGTTAGTTGATGAACATTGATTTTCAGTCATTTTTAGGTCCTACTACAAATTTTTAATTGGATTAAGATTAGGGCTGTCTTTGGGAAAGCATCCACTCAGTTTCTCCTATAGTGAAACATGTATGAAAACCGTTGAACAGAACATGTGACATTTGCATAAGAATGATTCCAAAAATCATTGCCAATAAATGCATTTTGGTGTATAGTGAAAAAATAAATATGTGAGTGATGCTAGTAAAAACCTAGTGTCCGGAGTTACAGGCATGTTTGCTCAAGATTCATAAAGGGGCTATTTAACATATCTATCCTTGCACTTTGCAGATGACATTACTGGGAAGCAATGGTTTGAAGTAGGCTACATTTAGCACCTCATAATGTCCAATACATGCTCTTTTGGAAGAATGTCTGAGGACATGGCTAGCCAGAGGGTACTGAAGCATGCCGAAGAAATGCAAGCTGTATGTGTTTCTTAAAAAATAGCATCGGGCACCATGTTTACACAAATATTTGCAAAATAAAACTGATGGGTTTTCTTAATAAATGCTTAGACAGCCAACACATAGATGCAGAAGCAACAGGCTACAACAGGCATTGCCACCCCACACTGTGCCACAGTTTTAGTTGTATGTCATTCAAGAATGTCACCCAGAGTGTCCTGTTGTCTGTTATTTCTGTAGTGTGAATATGACAGTCGTAGCTCCCATCAGTTAATGGCGGTCCAGGCTCAAGGTTGACCTCAGCCCAGATACAGTGACTGATAGCACTGGTTGTTAATTTTGGGAGCTGTTTGAGTTATTACTGGGTAATCCATGTAGGTCACCACTTCTTTGGAGAGGGAGAAAATTGGCGGAATGGTGAAACAGGATCTGTAATGGTCTGTCATGAGTCTTCTTATGCTGCTGTTTTTCTGGGCATTGCATATCACTCTTAGTATGCATGATCTCTTTTCTATTACTTTAATGGAAGCATTATCTACAACCATACAGCTGACATACACCACAATGTAATTGTGGATATTGCAGCCAGAGGTAGAAAAATGTTTGAATGAATAGTGTTATGCATGGAATGAAAGAAAAAGAGTTTTGGAAGAATAACAAAAGGCAAAATTGTCATTCAGAGTCAAAGCCAGAAAGTTTAAAGTGGGCAGCTTCTAAATACCCATAAGGTAACTAAGAAATCAAAAGAAGATGTTCATCATCTATCTATCATCTTACTATAACTAAGAAGTCTTTAGCTAAGTAAATAATTGCTTGCAAGCAATTGTTGGTTTTTAAATTTTATCAAAAAAACTTAATGTGGGAATGAATACATCACATACGGTAAGAGTCTGAATATGTAACCACTAATGGGAGCCACTGCCAACAAAATAATGGCAGAGCCCATCACGAAACCTGTCCAAAATGGTAGATTGTGCAAGAAAAAACAGCAACAATAATAGAGCACAATGATGGTGTCACACAAATAATGCTAAAATGTAATAACCATTAAATAATACTTTCATAGTAAAACTAATACTGGACTAACAGGGGTTCAAACAGATTATAACATCTGATGTCCTCACCTTACAAAAACCAGTCATCTGGTCCCCTTTACAGTCACTGGCTTGTTTGAGTTTCTTTCTAGATGCCAAAATGTATAAAATAATAATAATATTAAAGTATTTATTTTCAATACTGGGAGATGCAAAGAAGGTCATTCCTCTTTACTGGATTACCTTACAGTACACACTTCAAATTTAACCAGCATATACAAATCTTTATACAGAAACAGAATGGAACACATTTGGTCACACACAGAAAAACACAAATTTCAAAATAATAGTTAACTCATACAATACATCACAACTTCTTTTGAGTTCTTGGTGCTCTATATTAATTGTTATAAATGCATTCTGTCTGTTTAACAGATTTTTTATGTTTGTTCTGTAATAGAAAAAAAGTGAATGGACTGAAGGATAATTTAATCTAATATTAGGCAAACTTGCATTAAGTGAGAACTCTAATGTACTGGTTAACATTCACAAATGAAACTGGAAATTGAACCTTACCATAGTAAATGATTTATCAAACTGCAACCTAACTGTTTAGATAGATAGATAGATAGATAGATAGATAGATAGATAGATAGATAGATAGATAGATAGATAGATAGATAGATAGATAGATAGATAGATAGATAGATAGATAGATAGATAGATAGTGTCACAAACTCGAGACATATAAAGGTTTGGGACAGCCACCCATATAATTTGGTCTCCTGGCTGCAAAGTTGCTTTCTTAAATTATACAGCACTGATGTGCATACAACCGAGTCCAAAACAAGACTGAGGGAATAGGGAAAAGGTGCAGGCTTTTAAAGGGAGAGACAGGAAGTGAGATCATAAGGATCGGGCTCATGTTCTTCAGCCATTGGTTCGAGCCCGGACATGACATTACAGGGGCTGGAGCCGGCAAGGTCTCCTTCCATTGGCTCAGTCCCGGAAGTGACGTCAAGAGAGCCAGGTGGAATTTCCCGTGAATGGTCTACAGGAAAGGGAGAAAAAGAGTCAGTGCACTCTGCTACATCCCGGCATGCCTCAGAACTGCCTTTACTCAAGCCCTTTAGCTGCCTCCCATGCGCACGTGTGTGACAATAGATACTTTATTAATCCCAAGGGGAAATTCACATTTAGTTGAATTAGTTTAGTTGAAAATAAGCATTGCAGGTAAACACTGACTTTATATTGTTTTGGATTTAGTGGCTAAATGGCCTGTTTTCTTCCTATAGTTTCAAGTTACAATGCTTTGACCCTCTGCTACAGGGGTCTCCAACTCTGCAGGTGGCTGCAGGTTTCATTCTAACCCCTTTCTTAATTAGTAACCAGTTTTAGTTGCTAATTAACTCTTTTGTTTTAATTTTAATTGACTTAATATTTAAGACCCAGATCCCTTAATTTTTTCTCTTTTCCTTAATTAGTAGCAAAACAGTAATGAGATACAAAACAAGCCAGCACATTTCCAGCTAACCTGTGTCCATCATACAATATCATAAAATTAAGAAAGATGAAGGTCTCTATGATATGCTCAGGTCCACAAACTTGTAATTAGACAAAATTAAGTCAACAGTTTTAGAAATGTCTGCTGTGGCAGAATGAGAGTAACAACAAGACTTGGAATTAAGTAACGGGTTTAATTAACAACAAAAATCGGCTTCTTATTAAGAAACTGGTTGGAGTGAAATTGTTCAGAGTTTGAGGCCCCAACTTAGCTAATCATGTGTTGGCTCACTTCATATCTCATTTCTGTCTGGGTGCCATTTAAAGAACCAATTCAGAGGAACAAATCTTAAAAAGGAAGTCCATTAAAATAAAGAGAATTTAATTAGTAGAAAAAAAAATGGTTACTAATTAAGTAGAGGGTTATAATGAAAACCTGCAGCCACGGTAATGCTCCAAAACTGGAGTGGGAGACCCCTGCTCTATACCTACTGTTTACCTTTAGTGCTGGTTTTGAGAAATAGCATGTGTAACTGTTTTCTCTTTCTGCATGTCAGCCTTGTAACAAGCCAGTCTGTACTGCAATTGGATGATTGGATGATTTTCACAACTTTAAGAGAATTATCAGGATTTTATATGCTATTTCTTAAACCTGATGTTTCTTGCTTCCCATTAGTTCAAAAGTAAATTTATTACTAAAAATGCAAGTCAGTATGATGCTTCTGGGTTATGTTTGTTTTGACAGCTTGCTTTTAGGCATTTAATGTAATTGCAATACCAGCTCTGTACAGCAGGTGGTGTGGAAGATGAGCAAAGATGCTGCCTGCTACTTGAGTGTTCACTTTGTGTCGGCTCAACAGAAACATAAGTGAAGCTCGGCTCTCATGTGCAAAGGTTAACTTGAATCTTAACAGGGTTCACAGGATGAAGAATCAGCCATGAGGGGGAAAAACAAAATATATTTCAGAATTCAAGTTCATTTTTTATTATGAGGCTTTGCATTGGAATCATTCCTGTATGTGTTACTGCATTGGAACACATACAAACTAAGACAAGTTACCTGTGTTTTGCTTAAGATGAGGAAAGTCAGGATACCCCATGGTTACTGATATTCAAGGTCAAGTTCAAATTAATTGTAATGTCTGCATAGTGCAATGAAATGATTATTATTATTTTAGTACAATATGAACAATATGGGCTTCATAGTTAAGATTTATGTGTTTTTATTATTTATTTATATAGTTATTTATGCAGAATATAGGCAATTCTTTTTATTTTCCCTATATGACAAATGTGATCTTAGATTTTTTTTAGGTGGCAAAGGCAAAATTTTGAGGTAAGGTTATTATACTGTCTATTTATGGTAAAAAAGAGTAGAGACAAGTTACATGTTTATTATTAAACACAATTAGAGACTTCACTGTTCCCTGTAATGACCTTTATACTAACATACAACAGGGACAGGGACATTTTATGTAATTTCATTTTTAATTGTTATGAATTTTCTTACTACTGTAGTTTGAATATTGACCTGTCTTCTTTCAAACATTAAAGGAAAGTTGGACCTAGTTGAAAAGCCCACTCTGTGGAAGAGGCAGCCCCTCTTCATAGTTCTCTACTTCTCACACAAGTGGATGGCACCAAAGGTACCAAAAAGTTTGGTTTAAAGGAGACATAAAGGTGTGGCTGGAGACGTGTTTGAAAGGGTGAGATCATAAGTATTTTGAAAAGCTCCATGGTGTTTTGTGTATTCCCATTCAACATTTAACTTGTGTCAGATGACCACTCATAACCATGGAATGTGAGCCAAATGTCAAAGTGAGATATATCGCAATCACAGTTTGGATTGACCACAATATGGCAACCTCCTTGGGGCAGCATCTCAGTCTACTTTTCATCTCAACTTCAGTCGACTATAAATCTCAGTCTGATTTGTTATGATCAATCTCAGTTGCAATCTCAATGTCACTGACAATCTACTCTATTACCACGCTTACTCTCAGCCTAATATAAACCTCTATTTCCTCTCAGTCACAGTACTTACCTGTGTTATCAATCTCTGTCTACTCTCAATCTCAATCTCATTGTCAACCTATTCAGATCAGTGCATTAGTCTAACCAGTCCCCTTTATGTTTCACTTTCAGTTTCAATGTCAATCTAATAGTTTGAAAGACTAAAGCTATCACTAATCTATATTAGTCTCACATTCTATTTTATGTCTGTAGCTACTGTTTTGACTTGCAATCTCAAACTACTGTCATCCATTCTACTTTTAATCTCAGTCCACCCTTAATATCAATTTCTTTTCAATCTCAGTTTCACATAAATCTATGCTCAATATATTATGATTTCCATTCTTACTCTCTTTTGCTGTCTATCCCAGTCTCACTTGATATTAAAAGTTTCAATATATTTTAAATCTCTCAGATTTCAACTTCAATCTCAGTTTACTCAGAAAGTATGTTGTCTAGCACTCTTAATTGATCCAATGACAGCTCAAGGCCCAATCTTATCCTTCTCTTCTCTTCTATCAATCTCAATGCACTATTAATTTTGATTTCCCATCCAGGCTATGTCCATCAAAATTTCACTCAATCTGAATCTTCTCTTATTTAGCATCCTCAGTCAGTTGCTACCCACCTAAGTCTATCTAATTTCAGTCCTAAATTACTTTCAGTCTCAATTTAGAATCAAACTCTATCCACAGTCAAGATCTCTTAGTTAACTTCATGTACATTGTTTTATGAAAAAAAAAATAATTGAACTGACTGAATTTCTCAACAAGAATATAACTTCATTTTGCATACAGTAACTCTTTCAGACAACATGGGATCTCCATTTCCTCTCTATGATATTGTTTTCAAGGAGATCAATCCATTTAAGATATAAAGGTTAGTTACTAAAATCATAGATAGATAGATAGATAGATAGATAGATAGATAGATAGATAGATAGATAGATAGATAGATAGATAGATAGATAGATAGATAGATAGATAGATGTCATAACATTTAAATAAGGCCAAATCATACAAAAAGAAATGTTTTATTACAAAAAAATTGGACAATAGGATACAAGAAATTTGAAGACACCAGGTACAAAGAACTCCAGCAAAAAACAAGCCACTATTACCACTTGGGGCCTATCTAACTTGGGTTCAGTTCCCCATCTGCCTAGAAGGGTGTCTTATCTATTTGCCCACCTATTTTAGGTCAGTCATATTTGTCCTTCCTCCTTTAGTTTTTTCCCCTAGTCTCACCGTCAAGTGGAGTGCTTCCCAATATCTGTCAATCCAAGTCAGCACTCAATTTTGCAGTGCCAGGAGATCATTTTCAAGATCTAGTCAGAAAGGGATCCTGATGATGACCCCTAAATCCCCTAGGGATATTCTCTTAGCATCGAAAGTTCTTAATTTAATTCTAAGTCACAGTTTTCAGTTAATGGGGCAGACAGGTGGCCTTTCCTAGTAGTGTATTCCAGGGAACCTATTATAACTTCAGACATTTCCTCAACTTGTTGAAGAATTGAACTCTTAGTATATTAAGCAATGTGTTTATTATTGCACCCCTTGTTCTAAATACTGACAATACAAAACTCAAAAACTATCTCTTTCAAATGAGATACAATACCTCTTTTAGCCAATATCATTGCATTACATTTTATAAAACAATAAAAGGTTGATTCTTTATTTGTTATTCAGAGTTTTGGAGAGGGTATACATTATAAAGTAAATCATATCATATTAAAGTAAAATTTAAGGAAGTTTTGAACAGCATGACCACCCTGCCATTCCTAAAGTCTGATCATTTCAGATGAGCCATTTGGTGCATGTGTGTAACTGGCAGCTTTCCAGCATCACAGCAAGCAGAAGCAGATTTTAAGCACAAGTTACTTAATGTTTGCAAAGACCTGCCTGCTGTTCACTATAATAGCTTTTCTAAATTTTGTCGTGATTCACTGATGACTGGTAAGCAGAGGTGAAAGGTCAGTGTACCTCTCTTCACATCTCTTTCCCCTCATGATAATGTTTTAATAGGAAGGTCAAAGCAGAGATTTATTTCCTGGGCGCATACATATATCATCTTCAGCTACACAGCGGGAGCCAAATGAAACAGAGATACTACTGGAGATGAAGCTTGAGATGCAGGAGAAAAGCAGAAAACCAAATTAACAGAAAAATGGTGCTTTCAGTCTGTTATATTTATATAAGCTGGGGATGGTCCAATAACGTGCTATGGAGCTGGCACCTTTAAATTGCCCTTGGTGTGGGCATCTCTTTGTGTTATGTCCATGCCAGCAATGTGTGGCTACTGAATGAGATTGTGGCTACTCATAACATGAAATTAAATTGTGCAGGGCTGAAAGTTTTAAATTAGAAGTATTACTAATGATATTTTTTAATTTAATAAGTGAAAAGGAAAGGGTTATTGCAATATTTATATAATGTGTGTCAGAACGTTGGGGGTTTTGGGGTCTATTGTTCTGGCTTTCCTAATGATTGTTCTTTGGTTTATTTTAATGTGTGTGTAATGGATTTACCAAAGCTCAATCACTTATTTTTTTTTATTTTCTATCACTTGTTTATTTTTTATTTTTTAATAATTGTTTTGTTAATGAAACTTTTTTAGGTAATTAACTTATTTTATTATGTAATTATTTTTAATTTGTGTGTTCTATCAGCATACTGACAGATAAGCTTTAGGGCCTGACCAGAAGATGCATGTCATAAAACAATGAAAAAAAAAAATTAAAATAAAACGTTGATGAAAAAAATTAAATCAAAGTCCAAAATGAGAACCAGAAATCAAAACTGAAAGAACAAAAAGAGTCAAAACCAAAAGTAACACATGAGACGAGTGTTAACAAGGTAAATTATTCTTTTTTCCTAAAGTCTTTGACTATCTATAGATCAGATAAGGAAATTAGCTCAAAGTTGTCACATCATCCTGTTGCATTGATAGTCACAAGTCACAGCCTCAGAGGCCACATCCCTATAAATGTGGGAATTGGGCCTGAAAAGAGAATCAGAACCATAGCATTTGAGGACCCAAAATGAACCCAAAGAGTAGCAAAACAAAACAAGAACATTGCAAATATGTAACACAGAATCAAATCATGACACTTTTTATCATTCTGTAAGTTTCTTTAATGGTTTTTTAAGTGTTTATCTTGTTTTTTTTTTTCCTTTTACAGTTAGATCAGGATGCTCCTAGCACTCCAAGTGAGCAGTTAACGGTGCTGCTACATGAGACCTTATTTATGAAGTATTGTGATTTTTTAATTTGTGTATATTTTGTTAATTTTGGCCTTTAGTTATTTTTATTCCTTTTAAATACAAATAACTAAGGCCTTTACTTTTTTTTCATTTCTTTGCCTTTTCACGTTCCTTCTTCACCTCTGAAAACATCAGTGCTTGACTTTGATATATATTGAGTTGAAATTATGTGTATGTTATGGTTTATTGTTTTTGTTCATTTTGAATTATTGTCTTTATTTTATTTCATATTTCACATGTATTTTTGTAACTATGTACTGTCATTTTACAGGTTGTTAAGGTCCTTATTCTTTTTGGAATGAGCCCCAGGAGGTCGGGGCTAACCTGACATCACCACTTCTGACCCTTTCCTCTTGCTATTTATACTGAAGGAGACACCTCAGGAGATGGGATGATTTGCGTTTGGTGGAATTATTGTGAGTATTGCTGTTTTTGGCATTGGCTTTTCTGTTTTTAATGTTTCATCTTAAGGAATCAGATTACTGGACTGTGATTTAAACTTAGTTTATGGAACATTGCATTTTAGGGAACTCTATCGTGCCTCTTTTTTGTTCTTTTGGGCTTTTTTTTTTGTATTTTTGATATTTTTCTAACCGGCTTTTTTTTTTGTCTTTATCCTTTATTCATTTGTATTTTGGAATCGCATATCAGTAAGCTACGTGTAGCCATGCCTGTCTGTGTAACTTTGCTCATGTATTATGTCATAGATGTCATCTTAAAAATGTTGGCTGTAAGCATAGCAATCAGACTGTTGATATGCTAAAAAAGGAAATGTTCAAACATGTTTAAATTGTTGTTTACAATTTATGCTTTGAATTGTGACTTTGATTTTGTCTAGTTTATAGATACTCGATCTCAGGCATTCAAAAAATAAGCAACCAAGTTGGCTTACACATGAAGCTTATTGTTTTTTCTCTGTTTCATATATTCAACTGCATTGTGACATTAGAATGGCAGAGGTTCTAGTTTTATCATGACCACCCACAGAAAGGAGATAAAAAACAAAACTAAGTCTAAAAATAATTGATCATAGCAATGCCACTAAAAAGGCACACAATTTTATTTTAGTAATTAAATATTTATATATCCAAGTAGTATCAAAGTAGTAATGAAAAAAATAATTCAGAAAAATTCAGAGACTAATAAAGGCATAAAAAAAATTGTTGTGAACTGAGAACACAGACATGGTAAAAGTATGTGAGGCCTACAAAAAGCTCCACCATTTCACCCAGCCACCAACAGCTACCTCCAGGCTTTGGCCTACACAGGCCTCAAAATAGGGTACTGGCTTTAAAAGATCAAAATACAAAAAATGCTTCATGAAAGAGAGAATCTATTGAAACCTCTATCTCAATGAGACAAGTCCACAAATATCTTTATTAACTAAGATATTCAATTAATGAAAATAATAAAGGCGCAAAGCTAAAAAAGTGGCAGCAAGGATATGCCTAAAAAGGCATTCCAAAGCCACCATGGCCTAATACGTAATCTACCCATCCATCCATTTTCTAAACCTGTTTATCTAGAGCAATAAATCTAAATCCCTAAACAGATGTAATAAATCAAAAAAATATAAAAAAATAGAAAGAATGGTAAAACTTAAAATCTCCTACAGAAACTGAATGATCCACTTCAGGGTTCCTCTATCTGACTGAATATAAAGGCAGAGGGAAGACTCAGCAGCAGTGACATCAGGAAATGGAGTCACATTTAAATAAACAGTACATAAATATTAAATAATAAAGCAACAGAAATTGCATAAAAATATGAACAATAATAATTCAAGAATAACACAAAACACAATGAAACAGAAAATAAATACATGGCAGGGAATAAAATGACTTTGGAACATAACAAAATTGTAGTTTGTTATTAACTAATTAAAAATAGCAAATTCAAGCACTAAAGGAAGAGCCAAAAACATCAGAAAGTCAAAGCTACAGATCTAAAATCCCAAAACTCAGTTGTAATTATAATCTTTGGACAAGTCCCTAATGTGACAGAAACAACTCTAAATTCCAAAATCTGAAAATATCTGTACCTTACTCCAAAAGTCCTGACTCAAATGTCACAATTTTAAAGCTAAAAACTTAAATTGAAAAAATCAGGAAGCAAGAAATCTTGCAGAAGAATTCATCAAAAAAAGTTTGACTAAACTTGGTCCAGGGCAATTTCATTCTCTACAACTGGTGGAACATGCTCTGAATTGGCCTGAACATGTCATCGCAAATAAGAGACCTATTTTCAGACAAATTGTCATTTTTCTCAGAGTAACGAATTTCAGAATGTAGTCTCATCTACAGTAGGATAGTTGGAATTACAAAACAACCCATATATGATGTCACATGCTCTTTTCTGGGGAGTTATGTGAATATCACCCAGGGGCTATGCCAAAATATAACTGTTTTCACTTCCACCCATAGGCAAGAACCCCTCCACCATTCTTAAAATGACTGAAGTCACCAAGCCCCACCTTCAAAAATACTCCCATTATTAAATGGGGCTGCCTTTGGCACCCCAGCCCTTCCTGACATTTCTGTCATTTTATTCTGCTGAGTTACCATTCCATTTTGTATATGAAAACCAATGCACACACACAAGGAAAAAGGAAAAAATAACAAAAACAGTTGTGGGTCTGTCATCTTACTTATTGTCCATTGTGATGAACGGTCAAATAGCCTTGACCTTCTTGAATATCTGTCCTTTAATGTCCATGCATATTGAAAAACTAACATTGTATTGTGTGTTATTCATCTAAAAACACAATCAAAAAGTTTGCAATTGTTTAAAATTAGTATTTAATGAAAACATTCATTTTCTAAGTTCAGTTTGTGCAGATTAAGTTGTGAAGGTCACTGAAATGTGTTTACCTTCAAATCCTTCTCCTGTTTACTTGGTGTTCATGATACACCCTGAACGGTGCTTAAACCATCCAAGGCTTACAGAGGCCAGAGCCCATCATAACAGCACTCGGCACAAGGATGGAGCAAACTCTGGACTGTTTGCCAGTTCATAGCATGTCACTATCTCTCACCAATACAGGATCAATTTAGCATCGCCAATCAATCTACTGCATGAAGGAAATTCCAAAATACCCAAATTTAAAAGGTCACAGAGATAAAGAATGAACATACAAACTCCACACAGACAGACAGTGGCTAGGCAGAGGAATCAAAATCAAGTTGCTGGATCTGTGAATCAGTAACCCTAACCACTGTGCACATCTGAATGTAAGTCTTGTCTATATTGTGGTGTAATGAAGTCAGGCTGCTGTTTGGGCAACTGTACTTAAGGCCACACCAATTAAATGCTTTATGTACTGTAATGCACCATAGTGTGTGTGTGTTAATATAGAAAAGCCTGCTATCTATCTATCTATCTATCTATCTATCTATCTATCTATCTATCTATCTATCTATCTATCTATCTATCTATCTATCTATCTATCTATCTATCTATCTATCTATCTATCTATCTATCTATCTATCTATCTATCTATCTACTGTAGAAAAGGTGCTATAAAGCGCCCGACCCGGCACAGACTTACTCAGAGGCACGTGTAAAATAAAGAGTATTTTTATTTTTCTTCAGCTGGAGGGCACATCTTCCCTGTAATCCCTCCAGCTAATTGCACTTCCGGGTGGGGCTGCAGAGATGTCCAGGTGGGTTCCTGGCTCCATGCAGCACCCCCTGGCGGCCACCCTAGCTCCTCACAGGGTTGTGGAGAACTCCATCTCCCAGGAAACCCTGCGGGAAACTGAGGCACCATCGTCAGCCAGGGAGGCTGCCACCAAGCGTCCCGGGGGAGGTAGTGAGATGTCCATAGCTGCTCCTCTGGAACATATACAGAAGGGACGTCCCGGCTGGGCATGGAACCTGGCCGCCTGTCACAGTTCCCCTCCCTTAGATGAGGCTTATGGGGCTCATCGGCCTGCCCCGCGAGGGCCGGTCTTCTCCAGGACAGGGAGTCGGCATCCTTGGCTCCGTGGCTGTGCCCTGTGAAAATATAATTAACAGGTCTGGGGGTGCTGCCCTGACGTCCCTGCCACTCGGACGTCCTATCTGGACAACACCTCCAGACGTGGCCACCGCGGCCGCAGTTATAACATAACCGACCCCCTCCAGTTTGACCCTTGCGGAAGCAAACAGGAAACCCCTGCCCTTTCGCCCGCACAGAGGAGGGCTCGGGACGTTTCCGCCCCTCTGCAACGTAGCCCTCCTGCGCCGTCAAGCCAACGGGCTTACGCTGTGCTCTGTTAGGAGTTCCCGTTTTCTTCTTCCGGGTCCTCCTTTTCCTCTGGGGTGCACTGACAGTCTGGATCCCCTTATGGGAAGAAGGGAGACCCTGTGCTGTCTGCACCCCTTTAGACGGCCGTAAGACTGGCGCGGGCAATCGGGGTGGAGTCGTTTGGCAGCCGACATTCATCAGCTGCTTCTCCACACGCTCTTCTGCCCTGCTGTTGGTCATCACGGCAGCGTCTTGCTTAGTGGGCGGAGCGGCCTGGCAAGCAGTACTGACCATAACCGCAGCCATTGTGCTCCGCCCCCTTTCCTCTACGGCCCAGGCTTCACCTACCTGTGCCGCTGCGTTCTGCAGGCTGGAGGGTGACGCCCCACGTGTCCGAATCCATTCAGTAATGGCTTCTAACGGGGCACCAAGTTTCTTGTCCAGTCCCTCCTTCGCCTCCCGCAGGACCTGAAAAACCTTAACCAAGGACTGCAGGGGCAGGAGCACAGATTGCACCTCCCGTGCAGCCCAAGAAAAGTTCATCTTTTCGGTCGGTGGTGGACTTGGGCTCCCCTTGTCGCCTCCCACTGACCGTGAGCCATCAAGGCCCTGCGGGATCTCCAAAGGCCCGTTCGGGTAATCAAGAGGCTTGGGGAGAAGGTCCGTCTGCCCCGCTTGCAACCTTTCCTCGGTGGGCAACTGACACACGCCCTCCTCCCCTTCACCTGTTTCCGAAAGGAGCTCCTGCTCCTTGAGCGGCGACACCATGTCGGGAAACTCATCCGGGCTGTCCTCCCCCAGGCAATGGCTCAGGCTGTAGGGAGAACACAGCTCCGCCTCGCCCTCTCCCGCGCTTGCTCCGCCATCCCTCCACAGACAGACCTTGTCCGGCCACCACCAGGTGCTTCGCGGCTCGTCATCTAGGAGGTAGGCTGACGCGAATGCGGAAAACCCTTCCCGCGGCCCTTCCCCTTTGGGCCTGTCACCTACCTCCAGCTGCAACCCCGTGGTGCTGGTGAGCATGGCGGCGTCTGGCGGCTGGCTTCTGTGTCCGCCCGGCTTTCTTCTTCCCCATTTAAGCGGTGCCTGCAACAGCTCCTTGGCGGCCTTGGTTGCGCTCTCTCGTGCTGTGCCCCTGCCGTGTGTGCGCGCTTCGCGCCTCTGTCGCGCTGTGCCGCATGCGCTGGCTTGCTATTCCTGGCTCCCACTGCGTGTGCGCGCTTCGTTGCGCTGTGCTGTGCTCTTCTCTCTGGGCAGTGCGTGCTTGCCTATAGCTGCGACGGGAGCACGCTCTCCGTGCAGCTGAGTCAAGCACATGCTTCGCGCTGTTGTGCTTCGCTATGCCAGGTCTCCACACAAATTTTACTGCAGGTTCTGGTCCAATTGGATGAACCGGGATCCTGCCAACTACGCCAATGTAGAAAAGGCGCTATATAGCACCCGACCCGGCACAGACTTACTCAGAGGCACGTGTAAAATAAAGAGTATTTTTATTTTTCTTCAGCTGGAGGGCACGTCTTCTCCATAATCCCTCCAGCCACAACACAGTCCCACAAGCACTAATACAACACAAAACAACAGTTCTTCTCTCCACCTTGGCACCTCCACTCCTACCAGGCAGCCTCGTCCTCTTCCTCCCGATTCTGGCTCCTGAGTGGTGGATGCTGGCCCTTTTTATAGCCCACCTGGAAGTGCTCCAGGTGCTTGATCACCTGCGGCTAATTGCACTTCCGGGTTGGGGCTGCAGAGATGTCCAGGTGGGTTCCTGGCTCCATGCAGCACCCCCTGGTGGACACCCCAGCTCCCCACAGGGTTGTGGAGAACTCCATCTCCCAGGAAACCCTGCGGGAAACTGAGGCACCATCGTCAGCCAGGGAGGCTGCCACCAAGCGTCCCGGGGGAGGTAGTGAGATGTCCATAGCTACTCCCCCGGAACATATACAGAAGGGGCGTCCCAGCTGGGCACACTATCTATCTATCTATCTATCTATCTATCTATCTATCTATCTATCTATCTATCTATCTATCTATCTATCTATCTATCTATCTATCTATCTATCTATCTATCTATCTATCTATACAGTAGAACCTCTGGTCACGAACGTTTCCGAACACATACAAATCAGGTTACGATCAAAAAGTTTGCCAAAATTTTGCATCTGTTCACAACCACACGCTCTGGTGGCGAACAAAAACACTGGCAGCCAGTTTCCCTACGCGTGTTCGTACTCGCCAATGATTTCCCATTCTCCATTTCCCATTTTCTTTTGTTTGCGTATACAGGGCCTAACAAAACAGCTGATGTTGCAAAAGGAGTTACAATTTAACCAAGCAAAGGCCTCAAGTGCTGGAAGAGGTGGAAAAACTGTTGCTAGTGTTGTTGAACGAGAAGCAACTTGCAGGGGATAGTGTAAGCGAGACGATCATATGCGAGAAAGCTAGGAAGATTCATGGCGATTTGCTGAAAAAAAATCCTTCTTCGAATGGCGAAGGTGAGGAATTTAAAGCCAGTAGAGAATGGTTTAAAAAGTTTCACAAGAGAAGTGGCATTTAATTTTTTTTCCCTGTGCTTAAAACTCTAGGGTCTAGCGCGAACTCTTACAATGTTAGTTTTCTCTGTTGTTCAAGGTTTTCTCAGTGTTATTCAATGTTTTTCCATTAGTTTACTATTACACTGTGCATTCTACGGTATAATTCATTATTTTTGTGCTTTATAAAATATATATTTACATACAGGTTCCTACGGTCTGGAACGGACTAATTGTATTTACATATAATCTTATGGGGAAATTACATTCGGGTTGCGTCCAGAGTTTTGGAGCAATTACGGTCGTGACCAGAGGTACCACTGTATATATATGTATTGTCATATACAGTGATCCCTCGCTATATCGCGCTTCACCTTTCGCGGCTTCACTCCATCGCGGATTTTATATGTAAGCATATTTAAATATATATTGCGGATTTTTCGCTGCTTCGCAGGTTTCTGCGGACAATGGATCTTTTAATTTATGGTACATGCTTCCTCAGTTGGTTTGCCCAGTTGATTTCATACAAGGGACGCTATTGGCAGATGGCTGAGAAGCTACCCAACTTACTTTCTCTCTCTCTCTCTCTCTCTTGCGCTGACGTAGGGGGGTGTGAGCAGGGGGGCTGTGTGCAGCTGCTTCCTGAAGGACATGCTGCACGGTGCTTCGCATACTTAAAAGCTCAAAGGGCACGTATTGATTTTTGACTTTGTTTTTCTGTGGCTCTCTCTCTCTCTTCCTGCTCCTGACAGAGGGGGTGTGAGCTGCCGCCTTCAACAGCTTTGTACCGGCGGTGCTTCGCATACTTAAAAGCCAAAAAGCCCTATTGATTTTTTTTTTGACTGCTTGCTTTGTTCTCTGTCTCCTGACGCGCACTCCTTTGAAAAGGAAGATATGTTTGCATTCTTTTAATTGTGAGACAGAACTGTCATCTCTGTCTTGTCATGGAGCACAGTTTAAACTTTTGAAAAAGCGACAAATGTTTGTTTGCAGTGTTTGAATAATGTTCCTGTCTCTCTACAACCTCCTGTGTTTCTGCGCAAATCTGTGACCCAAGCATGACATTCTAAAAATAACCATATAAACATATGGTTTCTACTTCGCGGATTTTCCTATTTCGCGGGTGGCTCTGGAACGCAACCCCCGCGATGGAGGAGGGATTACTGTACGTGTGTTTAGGAGACAACTAAAGGGCTTGAGTACATGTGATTCCACGCCTGACCAGGGGGTTGCAAACTGCACTAATTCTCCCTCTCGATCTTTTGCAGACCATTCTAGGGAAATCCCACCTGGCTCTGGGGCAGCCAATGACGTCACTTCTGGTTCCAGTCCTGATGACATCACTTCCTCCACTTGCCTTTAAAGCTGCCATCTTGTGTATAGAGAATCAGTTCTGTTTTGGACTCTGTTATCTTTGAATCAATTTTGCAGCTGGGAACAATTATACGCGTGGCTGCCCCAAACCTTCTCAACGTCTTATGGTCGTTTTTATGACAGTATATATATATATATAGATATACATACAGTATATATTATAGAAGGAAATCCTGGGATGAGATTTTCTCAGAGATAATTTTAACTCCCATGAGAGATAATTTCAGGTCCCGCAAGACAAGACTTTTTGCCAAGAGATTTTGACAAGTTCTGCACTCCTCTCAAACATTTACAACCACGCCCACTTTCCAATCACTTCTCATTCGTGTGAACATTATTGTCAGACACAGTTCCTGCACTCTCAGCTCCAAGTGGAGTCGGAAATAAAAGACAAAGAGTAGACAACAAAGTAGAACATCGTAAAGAGGTTCAAAAACGTTGGCACGATACACATGCAGAGCAGGTTAGTGATTATGAAAGTACTAAAATTCAAAAGTCTCAAAAAACTGATAGTAAAGATCGCATTAGCGTTAACAAATGGAAATTATTACTCTGTAAAATAACGGAACAACAAAAAGAGAATGAATATATGGACATAAATGATATGACAGAAGTATGTACAGTAGTTATTGTTTGGCTTTAAACTTTAAGTTGGAGACTTGTAGATCATCTAATTAGTCCTGCCATCAGGGAAAAGTAGTGTTTCTTCCCAATGAAGAGGCGTATCCGTGAGAATTAAAAGATTTGTTGTTTGGTGAAAGTGAAATCCACATATGTGAGCAACAGAGATGCAAAATGGCTGGCGTAAGAAGCGAAGTATATACAGTATATATATACATATATATATATATATATATATATATATATATATATATATATATATATATATATATATATATATATATATATATATATATATATATATATATATATATATATATATATATATATATATATATATATATAGCGAAAGATTTTGAGCCATGCTATCTCTTGACTTTTGCTAATTTTCAACTTTTTGTTATTTTTCCAACAATTATATAGGGTTCACCTATATGGTGCCCCAACTCTTCAACTTGTTCTAGTGTTTTGTATTGTAAATGAAACAAAGAAGAAAGATAAAGGTTTGGGGCACTCTCAGACAAACCCCATATATTGTAGAACAAAAAAATAAACACAAGTTGATGTGTTGCACTCTATTACACTACTTGTTTGTTCATTCCATGTACTCTATGTATAGATCTCAGAGACAAAAAAACATTCTATGGTCTGTGCTAAATTTACTAGTAGTCAAATTTCAACTGTCTCCCTGTCTGCTTTGAGGAATTAATTTTAAAGTAATAGCTTGGCTCCACAATACCAATTCCATTTACCATTCAACAATTCTATCATGTCACCTCTTAATCTCTGCTTGCTTAAGTTAAAAAAGTTCAGCTTTTTCAGTTATTCTTCTTTTATTGTGTTTAGAAAATACTTGAATTGATGCCTGTTTTAGCAGAATTGGCTCCAAGGCAAGAGTGAACCCTATATGGGTGGCAATTGTTTACATTTGTTTTTAATTTTATAGATTTTACAAATGACTTTACAGTGAATAAAGCACTTTTCAATTATGGATATGGTCAATATTATATCTTACATATTTATGTTTCATATCAATATCAACATCCACATGCTATGTGAGTCCAAAATGAAGTAGACACTCATATATAGTATACTGAGATACTAAGTATCTAAGTTTTTGCAAAACTTTGAAACAGCTTTGGACCCATCCTTGAGGAGAATATTTCATCTTCTATAATTTTAAGTAAAATAAGAGATGCTTTTCCCACTAGGTCATGGAGGGTAGGATATAATTATGTAAGATACAGTATCTTGAGAAATGAGAACTGTAATATACAGTATTATAGTAAATTTTTCATAACAGAGAACTGCCCCATCTGGCGTTACTCCAAATGTTATTAGGGACGAGTAATTGTGAATCTATAGCTCTCTGACAAAATCCTTTTTTTACCAGTTTGTTTTGCAGGTTGGAGACTTTGTTCAAAACTCTGATCTTGTCCTTGATATATTTTAGCTAATCTTAGTCTAGATAGGTGTGTACAATGTGCATTTATTACATGAATTACACAGTGCTTTGCACACTTTCATGAAGAATATATTTTAATGAGGATTGATTTCTGTTCATTATCTGAAATTCTAATTTGAAGGTCCTGTTCTCAAAGTCCTCTTAGATCAATTACGGTGCAATCTTTAAGGTACTGTAAGTTGACAAGAGTATTTCATCATTATTTGCTAGTTTTAACCATACAGTAGATTAAGAAATTTGAGTAGCTTTCTTTTACCAAAGTTTCTAACTTGTACATATGTTTCTTTAAGAGGCATTAGCTTCTAAGAGGAAATGTGTTCTTTTCAATTGCTGCGTTTTAATTAACCTGAATTTAAATAATTATGAATAAAAAAGGTATTATCCCCCTCCAGCATGCAATAAGATGGTTACAAGATTACACGAGAAGTAAAAAGGATACTCTAGCTCTTTATTGACGGGTTCACGCGGTATTACAAACGGGAAGCTTATGACAGACATATCAAGCCGTGAGAGACTTGACCTACGCCGTCTGCCATCTTTCGTCGCCATGCTGAAAGGATTTTAACCGGACAGAAGACATAATCTTCTGTCCAGCCTCGGACGGAAGACATACTCTTCCGCCCGGCAGGTTCAAAGTGTTGGCCATAGGTCCATCCTTATATTTGAGTTGCTCCATGCGCAGGCTCTTGGTTCCGGATCCAAACAAGGACAGGAAAAGACTCAAACCCCACCTTCAAAAATACAGGAATAGCACAATGTCTACATACAGTTCTCATTCTCCCAACAAGGAAAGTGTGCTGACAGAGGACAGAAATATACTAGTCTGTCTTTAGGCTGATTATTCAATTCTCCAGTTGTCTTTTGGCTTTCTAGTCCTGTGCTTAGCTCTGCAATTCTAAATGAAGATGTGGTGCCCCTGTGTACCATACTTGGTCGGCCTGTATGAATGAGTCCATAACAGTGGGCACAGAGAACAGTGACATTAAACTTAAATAACAAAACATAGTATAACAACATAGTAAAAGAGGCGGGTTACTGAAAGATTGTGTTTGAAGCAAAGTTGTTAAAATCTCAACATTTTGTCATTATAGAGGTTTCTAAAGTCAAGCTAAGAGCTATTTTTTTCAAAGTGTGACTGTTTTATATTTTACTGCATGTTTTGAAGTGTGCATCAGTGTGTTTTGGTTAGCATCAGATTTGAGATAAAAAGATCTTCTTTGCTTCTTCTTCAGAGCTTGTCTCCTCTGCAAAATACAAACATTTTAACCCAACTAGGTCTTTTTAGCTTTTTCTTGTACCTTATTCATGACTCTCCTATATTTTATAACAAAATCAGTACTATAATTGTTACAATTTTGAGATCTACTCTCTGAATGCACTTCTTGAAATCTGTGTGTAGCTAATCCTTGTAACAAGGAAGGAAAAGGGTGAGAAAAGTCATAAATGTGGAGAAGATCTGTAAGCCATACTCCAGACCTAGAGAACAAATTGGCAAAGCTAGAGTGTGTGCAAACAGGTGCCACTCTGCTTTGTTGTCCCTTACTTGGTTCTTACCCTAATTGCTGGTTAATATGTTCCCAGCAACTGTTATTAACCTTTCTGATGTATACAATGGTGAGCCTGCAAATGCGTGCCTCATGCTAATGATCAGTTTTATATAACTACAGTTCATGAAGATGTGGAATGAGCCTTTATGCTGTTATTGTCCATTGAAGTGCTGAATAACCCTTCAGTGCCTTTTAATGGAACCCATTCTGAAATGAATTGAGCTGTCATTTTAAAGTGAGAACAAAGAAATGCAAGCTTGGGTCTTAAATGATGGAACAAACTACAACTGGGCCTTCTTTCACTAGTAAGGAGTAACTGTAGCTTTCATAAGAATCAGCATACAAATATATAATAAATGTATGTGTAGATGCCCCCTCATAACTGGGCCAACAGTGCATGTAGGGACAGTCTAGGGGATGCTATCAGCTGTTGTGGTCATTTGTTGCACTGAAGTGAATGGAGGGTGCATAACTAACTCAAACAGTAATATGTTCATCAAAATAAAAATTCATTGGATAATCACAGGCAAAGCACTAAGCATACTTCTTACCGAGGCATAATACAAACAATGATCGGTTTCACAGTGTAGTGATTTGTCTTAGTACTGTGCAATGCTAGGGGACCTTTACTGTAATCCACCATAAAAATGAACTGCAATTTAAATCATTTGTATGCACACAGATGGTCCAACAGAGTTAAATGCAAAACAAGAACACACATCTTCTTTGTAATTTTACTATATTTCATACAATATGATAACATAAGACAAATTTAAACACAAAATTTCTCATTCCAGAAAACCAAGAAATTACTGTTGGTATGATACACTATACAAATACAATACAAAGTTCTGCTTATTCATTCATTCTTTTTGATCAATCTTGTCCCTGGCATTGAGCCACACATTAAACATTTTCCTTGGTGATACAGTGAGGGGAATGTCTGGACGCCTTTAAGGAGGACTGGGTTCACTTCGTGGGTCTTCCCTAAGTGGAATTTGCATGTTCTCCTTGTGTCTGTGTGGGTTTCCTCCGGGTGCTCCGGTTTCCTCCCACAGTCCAAAGACATGCAGGTTAGGTGCAGTGGTAATCCTAAATTGTCCCTAGTGTGTGCTTGGTGTGTGTGTGTGCCCTGCAGTGGCACCCTGCCTGGGGTTGGTTCCTGCCTTGCGCCCTGAGCTGGCTGGGATTCACTCCAGCGAACCCCCGTGACCCTGTGTTAGGATATAGTGGGTTGGACAATGACTGACTGATCCAGACCTGACAGTGTGAAGCTGCGAATATCCTACATGCCTCAGTCATAGCATTCCACAGCAGCATTTGGTTATAGGGATGATTGAGGAGCCTGTTCACCAATCAGCGTGACAATGACCTGAAGCATGCAGCCAAGACAATGTTGGAGTGGTTATGGAACAAGTCCCTGACTGTCCTTGAGTAGTCCTGTTAAAGCCATGACTTAAACCTCATATAATATCTGGGAAGATACCAGAAGATGGCACTTTACAAACCCTTCCGATCCAATCTAATGAAGCTTGAGAGGATCTGCTTTGAAGAATGGGATAAACTACCCAAATCCAAGTGTGCAAAACATTAAGACATTTAGTCAAGAAGAACTGAAGCTGTAATTGCTACCAAAGGGGTGTCTAAAAAGTACTTAAGGGTCTGAGTACTTACATAAATGACAGAGTTCAGTTTTAAATGTTTATTGAATTTCCACTTCTTTCTGAAAACATGTTATCACTTTGTCATTATGTATTATTAAGTGTAGATTGATGGATAAAAATGGCAAATTATTATTATTTTTTTAATTTGATGTACTTTATTAATTCTCAAGGGGAAATTGTCTTTTCGCATGACCTTTAGGTGAGTCATTGTACAACTGGAGCAATATTTGGGGTAAGGGCCTTGCTCTAGGGCACAATGGAGTAGGATCCCTTCTATCAGTTTTTCCTTTTAATATAAACCCTGCAGTACAAAAAGGTGTTCAGAAGGTGTAGGGGTCTGAATACTTTCTGAAACCACTGTTTCTAAGCAATCAAAAAAAACTTTGGTGAGAGAGGGGCCTTCTGTAATGACCCCTGACCAGAATAGAATGTGGGAGAATGGTAAGAGATTCCATATTTACAAAATGATTAAATCCATCGTGTTAGCAATATTTGTGAGGCTATCTAGTGCAAGACTGAAACCAACCCTGGAAGAGATGCCATTCCACTGCGGTTTATCCTCACATATACAAATGTGGTCACCTTAAAGTCATTAACTTGACGTACATGTCTTTAGGAGGTCAACCAGAGCACAAAAAAAATGCAGAAATTAAGAGAAGTGCAAACTCTAAATAGACATTGGGTGTAAATCCAGAACTCTGAAGACTCAAGCATGTAGCAGTGAGTTACGCTCATTTATTCTAGGAAATGATTTACACACATAAACACAAAATTTTCAAAATGCCAGCAGCATTTGTAGCCTTTGTAATCATGTATATATAAGTAGAGTGATGCTCAAGCACAGATAAAGACAGCCACACATATGGACTCACAGACAGCAAAGCCTATCAAGTCCATGTATTAAAACACACTCACCATTACATCACTGTAGGACATGAAACACACACATACACGCACACACTCACTTGAGAAATGTTTTAATTACACAAAAAGAAAACCTGGTTAATAAAAGAGGGAATTAAGCTGAAACGCTCCGAGCTCTTGCAGGAATTTGGCCAAAAGGAAATGAGTTGATTGCCCCGTCACTCCCCCCTCCCCCATCCCTCTTCCACCTCGGAAAAGGGGGAAAAAACTTCAAGCAGTTTTTTTTTTAATCAGCTAAAAAACATATGTGGCTTTGCCGCTAAGACAGCGCTTGCCGTGGCGCTGATAAATGCCTATCACTTATTTGCATATGGTAAAAGCTAGTCTTTAATCAGAACCTTAATCCCTGACGGTATTAATGATTTTTTTTTTCATATAGTATCATGTTTTCTAATTCCGAAGTGATCGGCTTCTTGTGTGCGCCTTTTTCTCTTTTTTTTTGTACTGGTATAATGGCCGAGTTGAGAACTTCTGTTATCCTACTTGGGCACATAATTAGGACGACAAAGGGGGACAAATCAGTGTGAATGGGCCTCACAAAGCCTGGCTTTCTTTTAGCGCGCCCTCAATCCCAGAAAAGAAGGCGAGAGCATCCCTGATACACACACACATACTTACACCACTGCTGCTGCTGCGGCACTTGTGAGGAGACGGAGAGAGCGAGGGATAGAGGAGAGAAAAATGAGAGAGGGAAATAGAGTAACAGAGAGAGAGAGAGAGAATGGGGGAACAGAGAACGGGATAGGAAGAATAGGAAGAGTGAGACAGAGAAAGGCAGAAAGGCAGTAATGGAAAGAGAAAGAGGGGAGAAAAAGACAGAGATATGGAGACTGAGAAAGTCAAGGAGGAAAAAGAAGAGAGAACAGAGGAGTGAATCATAGACTTGAAAGAGAGAATGGAGAAAGTACACTTGAGACCAATGAAAACAAATTACTGGAATGCAAGATAAAATTAGGAAGAGAGAGTGAATAAGGAAAGATGCAGGAAGAGAGAAAGAGTGAGAGAGGAGGAGGAGGAGAGAAAATAGACAGTGGGACAATGGAGAAGATGAAGGTTGAGAAGGAAATAAAATTTGAGAGGAAAAGAGAGATAGACAGGAAAAAGGAAAGAAAAGGAGAGCAACACAGTGACGAAAAGAAAGACATAAGGGATATAATGGAAAGAAAGAAAGAAAGAAAGAAAGAAAGAAAGAAAGAAAGAAAGAAAGAAAGAAAGAAAGAAAGAAAGAAAGAAAGAAAGAAAGAAAGAAAGAAAGAAAGAAAAGCAGACAGATAAAAATATCGTTTAGAAAGAAAGTGTGGGAAAGAGAAAAATAAATAGAGGTGATGATGGAAATGAGATGGATATGGAGAGGGGGAGAACAGAAAGTAATGTGCAAAAAAATAGAGGAAAGATTACAGGAAATATGATAGAGAAAGACTGAGATGGGATGCTAGAGAAAATAGGAAGATGGGAAGTGGTGGTAGAAGATAGGAGGAGAAGAAGATAGGGGGAGAGAGAAAGAGAGAGAGATAGTAGCCTCATCCATGGCCAAGTCAATAACACATTTGAAAAGGGCCACAATATGAAAAAAGAAAAGGAAGAGAGAAGCATGAAATAATGATAAGAATGAAAGGACAGCCGTTAAAGAGAATGGAAGAATAGAAGATAATGGGGGAAAAAGATAAGTAAGAAGTGAAGGGAGAAGGGCAAAGAAAAAAACTCAATGGACAAGAAACACATTGAATAGGTGTAAAAAATATTTTGAGAAGGTATGAGTGGAGGAACAGTGTGTGAGAGAAAAAGAAACAAGAAAAACATGTGAATGCAAGAAGAGGATGAGCTTTGAGCAGGAGAAAACTGAAAAAAGAGGGGAAGGCTAAAAGAAAAGAAGGGGAAATGTGAAAGAGGAAAGAGAGAAAAATGGGAAGAAAGAAGGAGACAGGTAAGATGAAGTAAATAATAACATGAGAGAGAGATGGAAGGTGAAATTAGATAGAATACCCATGCACTGGTGATTGCTTTGGAACTGCTTATGGACAAGCGATATACGCAGGACGAAGACACGTCAACTTTACACAGAAGTCAAACCTTAACAGTGGAACACAACTAATGTATCAATTTGTTTATTCATTTCTTCACTTGTTCTTATAATTTACTTTTATATCCAACCTTCTGTTTCCAAGTACCACCTGTCAATCCCCAGTTAATGGCAGTTTACAAAATAAATTGAATCACTGAGGTTATTGTTTCGTCTGTCTGTTGATCACATGTCACATTGGCACCCCACACAGATGGCTTCCTGCCTTGAGCCTGTTGCTTCAACTTGCCAAGCTACTGACTTATTTCATATACTAGCTCCCCTTCAGGGCAGTTTTTTGCCTTGCACCCATAATATTCCAATTCTTTTCTTTACCGATCAGGAAAATAAACAAATAGAGGCATCCATATCACTGGTTTTTGAGATAAATAAAGTTGATCCTGGGAGTCATGACCTTCCATTATACTCCTCCATCTATGCCTATCAATTTGTTTATTAGTTTAGACAAACTTAGTACATTCTGAGACTTTTGATATGGGAACAAGGGGAAGAGAAGGTTGGGGATGGAGATGGTTAACAGAAGAGAGAGAACTAGAGGGAAGCCAATGGTGATGGTGTTAGTGGGGGGGTAATGCAGAATATGGTGTGTAATTAAAATGTCTATCATGACTGCGCTGCTGTCGGGGCGGCGTGTGTCTTTTGGAAATGACTCTCTATGCTATAAAACACTCGTTCTAATTCGACTGCTAAGCACCTCGCAAAGCACTTCAATCCCTGCCTCTTTTCTGTTTACTTAATATATATAATCCCCACTTCCCCAGAACGAGCAAAAGAAGAAACAAGTCGCAGGAAGATGCGGTCTTCACTCCAGTGCGGATTACACACTATCACAAGACTCCTTTTTTGAAAAGAGACTCAAATCCTCGGTTTTAGGAATAAAAAAAAGAAGTGTGGGGGGGGGTTAGTGGATGTGTGTTTGCTATATTCTGCATGTGTTTTGGAGGGGGGGGGGGTGAGTGACGTTCTGTGCAAGGAGAAAAAAAGAAAAAAAAAGAAGAGAAAAGCCGCCGAATGTCAGCTAGGTATACACGGCGGCTGATTTACACAATTCATTTGGGCCATTACTTTTCATTAAAGATCAAATGAAATGGGTACTTACTTACTAAGAGGCCTTTGGGGAACTGAATTGCGAAGAAGAAAGAAGATTAAACTTTACATTCAGCCCCAAATTTAATTCAGAAGTAATCAATCGCATAATGGGCCGGCAACTGTAGCCGGGTGATTGAAATGAAATTACCATATTTTTAATCTTAATTTTCCACACTGTTTATCTGACACTGTCAATATAAAATACAAACAGATAATGAAATAGCATTATATTGACACTACAATCATCTCTTGAGCAGCCCTCAGTGATTAAACTGCTGGAATGTTTGATTACATTTTGTTGGCTGACATTACAAATGACACGGATGCTTCGCCGAGACTTGCTGCCGGCTGGAAAATGAGCCTATCCATCAAGGCGGCCTGGCAGCTTCCCCCTTTTCCAGTCGATAGCTGCTGCCAGCTGCCTGGGCACCCTTCTGTCAAGGCGTTTAGTGTGCTGAAGGCGGGGAGACAGTTGGGGGGGGGGGGGGGGGGGGGGGGTCTGTATCCTAAAAAGACAAACAGAATGAGAGAGCGGCAGTAAGAGAGAGGGAAGGAAGAAGTTTTTGAAAAGAGCTCATCAGGTTCAGGCAGGAGGAGAATGAGTAGGGTCGCCTTCACAGAGTGGACCTGTGGATGGTTATGGTGTGGGGTTGACCTTGAGTTTGTTTTTTTAATGCAAGTGTCTAAAGAGATCTAGACGAGAGAGGTGAGCTGTTTGACATGTTCATGACCTTGAATATGCCACTAATGACATTATTGCAGCAAACATTTCCCTGTACCCCCAACTACCCCAGCAGGAAAAAATAGGGTGTATATCGGCACATATGGAGTGGTCAGTAATTAGTCTGATTGGTTGGATGGAAGAGCAAAAAATAAAATGTATGGCAAATCTCTAGGAGTCAATGCCAATATGGCCTGTAATTCTGAGCTTAGCTTACAGATTGTTATGTTCAAAGTTTTCGCTCCTACTCTTTTTCTCGATGGCATTAAATTTTATAGCTACAAGTTGAGATTCAGTTTTAGTTAGCATATCTCATAAGCACAAGGAAATTCTTATTATAGGCCACGTTCATCAAAAAAGCATACAAGTTGAAAACATTCCTTGTGCACATCATTATAGGCCAATGTCATCTTGATCCTATTACCCTGGTGCAAATCCCAGTTTTCTGAATTTTACGTATTCCTTGTTTTTGACCAGTCACAGTCGTTGTGAAATGTGGCCATTCTTCTTTTGCATTTCAAGTTGAAAGTTGACTCTAAACAAGTCTCATAAATGTATGCTTTGTGATGGGCTGGTGTTTAGTCCTAAGTAGGTCCCTACCTTGTCGGTGTAGGCTATAGCTCACCTTTATTTTGAACTGGAATAAATGGATCAAAAAAGTAATGGTTAACTAATGGAGAATGAATAAGTAATGGAAAAAAAAATAATGGTTCTCTTCAGAAATTGGTTGGCGTCTTCCAGGCTGTTTTCTAAGTGGCTTGGTCTCACATGGACATGAATACTCAACTGCATTCAGCATGAGTGAGTGTTAATGATCCTGCCAAAAATGCATTGGAACTTCAGTTTTTTTTTTTTTGTTTTTTTTTAACATCCAGTCATTCATCTATTACTAAACCCACTTAATCCAATTTGGCGCTGTAGATCGCATTTCTGCATCTGTTACACATAGACACTCATTCCAGCCCAGTTTTGCATTGCTAATTAATCCACACATATCTTTGAGATGTGGGATGAAAACCAGGGTACCTGGACATCAAGGTTAGAACATACAGACTTCACATAGAAAGTGCTGGGGTCAGGATTCAAACACATTATCACGAAGACATGAAGCAGCAGTTCTAACCACTGCATAACCACAGTACCTACCTACCCCGTATTTGCAAAAAATATTTACAAACCAAAAAACACTTTTTTTTAGGAAAGACACTTTATAAAAAGCAGGTCTGGCCTCACAGAAGGATGCTTTAAGTTGAGAAAGGAAATATCAGATATCAATATGTAACCTCATAGCATACTGGAGTGTTGGGATTGCATTTATCAATTCAATCCTTGTCCAGCATCTGCCACATCAAGTTTCTCACTCGCTTACCTGCTTTGCTTCCACTACTCTTACTTACTTAAGTAGATACACCTTTTTGTTTTTATTTATTACAATTAACCTAACACAACGATTTTTGGGATGTGGGAAGGAAACTGGCATGCATGGAGAAAAAAATACACACACACACACAGATGTGAGAAAAATATAAGAACTTCACATTCACAGTGACCAGACTGTGAAAAGCAGCATCTGGTTAGTTTATTATTATTATTATTATTATTATTATTATTATTTTTTATGTACATCCCACGTCTGCAGCAAGGGGACCAAGAGCAGGAATCAAGCAGTATATCACCAGTATATCAATTAAGAACACAGCTATGCACATTGAGACAGTCTCAAATAATTAGTGCTAAGTATTCTGTAGTTTTTCCCTGTGATTTTTCAATGAGGTGTCAGGAACTGGGGACAAGAGTGAACAAACAGATTAAGGCTTAAGATGATTTGCGTATCTCTTAAATAAACACATTCTTGTTAATCATAGTGTTAGAGAGTGGTAACGTGTTACACGTTGGTTGGACATTCTGAAAGCAATCTCACTGTATTCTGTACACATCACTATATGACTACTAGAGAAAAGCCAAGCAAAATGACACCTTTTATTGGCTAACTAAAAAGATTACAATTGCCTCGAAAGCTTGCATATTGTAATCTTTTTAGTTAGTCAATAAAAGGTGTCATTTTGCTTGGCTTTTCTCTACATTCATAATGGCTAACACGGTACAACACCCTATTACTATATATGACTACTATTAATTCAATTATCACTTACTCTCTTTGTCATTTTTTTCATATTACTTCATTACTCTCACTGCATTTTCCACCATAGTCGTCCAAACTTTATTTGAATGAATCATCCAAAGCTCTTCTATACATCATGAATGATGTTCCTAGGGGTCATTTCATGTTTAGGGTCTTTCAACATTAGAAATAAACATCCAGGTGACCCAGTTGTGGCTAATCATACCACAACTTGCCTTTAAGTGGCACTAATTGCAGATCTCCAAAGAAATTCTCTCTTCATCCATGAATCATCTTGTTGCTTCTTCTGCTCCCTCTGTCATTTTACTAATATCCCTACTCCTTTTTACTTCATTAATACCCTGTGAGCCAAGGTCTGTGTAATGGTAAAACCTTGCAAAACTCCTAAGCCAAAAACATGATAGGCATACTCCTTGCTTTCCAGCCCTGTGTTCAACAGACGTTCACCAGCCCTATTTACATGATCATTATTCTGTCCTAGGCCTCCTCCTGTCGATCCTCGTAAGGAACTGTCAGTTCCAAAAGAATGATGTTATTTGTTGACTCTGAGATGATGAGGATACTTGGCCTCAAAGAGATCATGACAATTTGCTGTCAGACCTGCATTTGTTTTTCAAAGTCAGTCAAGAGCTGCCAATCCTATGCAGTTGCTAAAAATCCTGATATAGGCTTAATTCCAGAGCTTGGATGCTGTCCAGCTTTGACAAATAAGATCCGTTACTTGTGGGCTGTGATTATTCTTAAATGAGACAGAGAAAGATTTTATGGGAAGGAGTAGAAGAAAAGACATGGTCAAAAATATTGATGCCAGGGTTGTTATTATATGTCGTCAAACTTAAATGCTATCTTTAAAGCAAAGTTTTAAAGAGCAAAGCAAAGTCTAAAATTACCAGAAAAAAAACCTCTCTTTTTGTGCATACCTGACAGTCTTGTCAACTCAACTTTTCCCCATTTATGCAAATTAGATGGGTTTGGTAGGGCATCATACACACACTAGGTAAAGAAACTAATCTGTTGTGGTTCTGCTTGCCAGAGATTTGTCCTTGTGAATTTCTTTTTCATTACCCTCGCAGACCCCCGTGACCCTGTGTTAGGATATAGCAGGTTGGACAATTACTGACTGACTGATTACCCTCTCCTACTTTGACCAGGCTTTTTGTTGGTTCATTCCCACTGCCCATGAGGACCTCTCCTCCTTCAAAATTGCTCTCAACTCCTCCTTTCCCCCAGAAGTGTTGAACTCTTGCGATAAGAAGGTGTCCATCCCAACCCTTCCATGGGTGACTACTACTGCTAGAATCCTAAGTCTCTGGTGGAACTCTGACATTTTTAAAAACCTCCTACATTCTCCACTTCTTCTTGGTCTTGACTGCTACCCTTACCTGAGCCACCTTTCGTTCACTTAACTCTATAGCATAGCACCTTTCTTGCTCTGGTCAGTTTAAGCAGTCTTAGCATTGTGGCATTCCCATATAACGCTGTGCTACTGAAATTCCTGGGCAAGCCTAATCACTTTAGCACAAAGTCATTTATCGTTCTCTCCATGATTGTAATTGTGGAGATTGGAACTTTATAGGCTTACTGTGACCAGGGTATTCATTTATTTTTAATTTAATGTCTGATTCACAGTAGACTAAGTAGGTATATTATTTTACTCATTGTATGACATTTTGCATTTGCTGACATGAAATAAAATACACTAAAAAATATCAGCGTATTCATAAGCTATCATGAAAAACACATTACAAATTTTAGAAGTGGTTGCAAAGTGATTCATCCTGGGGTTTTAGTCATAATGTCTAGACTTGGTTATGACCTTGCAGTTTCTAATTAATAATGCTGTGTAAGACATTAGTCTCTGCTGGTGAATCACAGTGGTAGTACGAGAAAATTACTGTGTTCCTTGGGATTTCTGGAATCAGAAGTTGAGAGCAGCAAAAAAATGGTTGAATTTTGCATAAGACTTGGTAATATTAGACTTTTAGCTTGCTTACAAGTTTCTTATTCACATGGAAGTATGCATTTGTAGTAGGAATAGCAGTGGTATTGTCACATGTACAAAGTACAACGTGAAGTTCTTGCTTGCATGTCCAACCAATTAAGCGACCATGTCCATGTGTGAGGCACAAGTACTTTAAAGAAATGTGCACATCTGTGATTCTTATTAAGCCAAACAATGAACAGATTGTTACTTGGGTGCAAAAAAAAATTGTATAAGATTGTGGGATAAGGTTTAACACAAGGCTTAATGCTAAGAAGATGCTCAGCGTGTGCAATCACTATAATACCATAGCACATAGAGACCATCTTCTTCTTGAGCACTGAGCTTGACAGGTTGTCTAAGTGCCTGAGTAACTGCCTTTCTTCTGCTTAATAACATAGATCATCTTATTGTGAAAGAACATTAAACTCCCGTGTGGTAAGCAGTTCTAGACACCTTTGTCAATATATTGACAGTACTTGTGAAAATTTCATAAGATGCTGCTAAAAAGCCATGTGAAAAAACTCCAATATACCTTGGAGGAGTCTGGAACTTTAAGGACTGGAAGAGTCATGTTACCTGTAAGAGAAATTCCATAATTTGACATTTTAATGATGATGGTGGAAAAGGCTTTTTCGGATAATGCTTTAGAATCTCCAAAAACGCTGAACTGGACCAAGTTTTCTTGTTTGAGATGGACATGTGTTATAATTTGGGTTTATTTATTTTTTTTCTCATTGTTTTGAGCTGTTTTCAAGTCTATAAGTTTGTACAGTATAAAAGATATTTTTGTTTTAATTTAGTTGCAATTTACTCACATTTATTCTAATGCCATTTTGTCTATTCATGGGCGCCACTATTTGGTGAGGTTTTTATATACTATATCTATTGCGGTTGCCACCGAAGGAAAACAAGAGGTCATGATATATGAGGTAATAAGGAGAACAGTATAAAGGTCAGCACCACACAGTTCCTGTTCATTTTGAGGTTTGTGGATTTCACTAAAGACTTTTTTGTGTGTGTAATTTGTTTTGCTTAAAAATGCCTAGTTTCTGGTACATTTTGCTTTATTGTCTCTACTACATTTCAGGCTTAGGGTTTTTGATTGGCTATTTGGTTTGTTTGACTAGTTGATTTCTGCTTTGACTTGTTTTTTTTTAAACAACATTTCCTCTTCTGGTCCTACATCAAATCCAATCCCTTCTGATCTCCCAGGGCAGGACAGCCATGGACTTATTATGGATGCTGTGGAGACAATTGGTGTACAAAGGTGAGTTGTATTTTGAAAGATCAAAAGGAGAAGGTTGTCTCTTGGTCAGAGGACAGGCAAAGGTGTGTCATGAATGTTGGTTTAGGAACCAGGAGATTCTTTATTGCTCATTTATTCATTAATTAGCTGCCTTTTTCAAGTAGTTATTATATGTTTACTGGTATTAAAATAACGTCATTTCAACATAATTTTGGAATAGGTTTTGATTGTGGGTGCTGTGATTTTACACTTTCTTTGCTTTGCTGTGGCTGTAATGTTTAGATCCATGACGCATATTGCCTTCATTTCCAGTTTCACAAAGAGCAATATCATTGTTTGCATGAAATGTAAGATGGTGACATGGTAACAATGCTTTCTTATCTTTAGGATAAATCAACCAAACTACAAATTTCTTTGCTAAAATGATCTTTTAATTAGGGACTTTTGATATTAGTTTTGGTTCTGATTCAGTACTCAGCTTTTTGACTTTTGATTTGGAGTTTGACCTTTCACTGTTATTTTCACGTCTTTTTATCAACTGCAGCTTTGTGGATGCTTTTCCTCTTGGGTGTTTACAGCAAAGGGCAGAATACTGAAGAAATTGCAAGACCCATTACACCTAACTAAATATTATTGTTATCAAAAGGGTGAAATCATACATTTTAATGCTGATTTCGGTTATTTCCCCAAACTAAAGCTAAAAAGATTTTTTTGTTAGGAGGTACAAAGGTAGGATGCTTGTAGCATTGTACCATCAACTTAAATAACAATATTCTTAAATATAAATGCAGAAGATCACATGGCTGATTGTTGAGAATTAGCATTGCAAACATGGCAAAAGGGAAAGTGAGGCCTCCAAAAGGCTCCACAAAGAAGCCAGGATCTTCACTGAACTGTCTTGATGTAGCCTAACTTGTAGACAGCCAGTTCCCAGCTACTATATGCAGGATTTGGCCTGGTCAGACTCAAAATGGGGAGCAGATTTTCAAAGATCAGAACAGAAAGCAACAAAATAAACTAAAAATATCTCACAATAAAGCAAAAACTGTAAAAAAAAAATCTGGCTTGTTGAGACAGCCCAAAATAAAAATCTTCATTAATAAAATTTTTTGCAGTAAAACAAAAAATACTCAAAAATAGAAAAACAGGGAAAAAGGGCAAAAAGGATTTGCCTGGTAAGGCAATGCAAAACAAACAAGTCACAATACACAATTCAAATGAATAAATCCAATAAAGATAGCAAAAGAATAAAAAAATTAGAAAGTACATTAATAAATAAAAATAACAATATTAACTTAAAAAAAAAGAAAAATAACAATAAAAAAAGAAAGTAAACACAAGCTGGTGTGTAAACGCTGGCTATAACACATCACTGACCCCAAGTGTCATTGATATAAAAATATGGCTATGGCCATAAGAAACACACACAACATGGAGGCATCTATTTATAACATTTTAATTAAAATGCTGTAAAAATACTGTCATTAAAAAACAATAAAAATAACAGCACCTGAAAAGTGAAACAAAACAGCATTATTTCAATGTAAATGAAAACCTGAAGGTTACAAATTCTATTTCACATCAGGTATGTGGTTTACACTGCTGTCGTTCTTAAAATATTCATTGCTGTCTTGTGCCCAGTCAATGAGCGCATTGTCAGTTTTGAAAATTGCATAAGTATTAGGATGGGATGTTTCCAAACAAGATGTACGTGATCATTCAGAACTGGCTTATATTTAGTGTCATTTGCCTTGTCATATAAATGAATCAATAGACTTAATTAATACCATACAAATGCACCCCACACTATAACAGCACCTCTAGAAGCATTCACTGTGTGTGAGAGATAACTAATTATCTCCTTGTTAAGAACTGAGTGAAGGAAACCTCATTTTGTTTTTTCTACTGCCTGGTATATTTATATTATTTGTACCACTATAATTGCAAAAGTTTCGGTTTCGTTGTAATTGGTGTTTATGCACCGCAACCTCAACAATAGTACCCCTTTCTGAGAAGTACTTGATAGATTAATGTTTATGAAACTTTCTGCCCATCACCGAGATTGAAATTTACAGAAAATGATCATTAAATGCTTGCTTTTCCTTACATCTTAAATTAGTTTCTGGACTACAAAATCAAGCATATTTTACCTTTGTGTAATGTTGCACCAACCCCATGATGTCTTTCCAGGTGATTTCCTTCTAACACTGGTCCTTATAAAATATCATCATGTTGAGCATGCCTCATCACTGAAGCATTTATCAAGTGTGCCCATTGTCAACATCATTGTGATCTCTTCCTTTAGCTAAATTGCTCTGATTTTTTTTGCATAATTTTATGTCTAATGTGAAGTTGATTGCATGATTAGTGATTGCACCTGCGTCTGTTATCATTTGTTCTATCAGTTACTCAAGCAGCGTATCCTTCTTGGAAGCACTTCCAGGTCATATGGAAACCAGGGAGCTTCACCCCCAATAACAGCCTATAATGGCACCCAGGGACCCTAACAGAGCTGCATTTCTGGGCTCCAATCCCAACATACTCCTGCAATGACCAAACTGGTATGCCTTGGGAGGACCACTGTCAACTGTTGAAGGGGGGGATGGAACTGACCACGGCCTCCAGCTTTGTCTGATCTATCCATCATATGCCTGGGCTGGGCAAGAAGCTGGCGTGCCCGTCTGTTGTCCATGGTGCTTACTATATATATATATATATATATATATATATATATATATATATATATATATATATATATATATATATATATATATATTTTAATGACCAATAGGAGGCATCACAGAGCTCCAAACTTTAGACACAAGTGCACAGGCACCAATCCTGGTTTCAATATAGAATTTTTTTAAACAAAATAACTCTTTACAGGTTCACAAACACAGTTCTATTTATTTTTGTCTTCCTCCACTCCTCTCACACGAGCCTTGTCCACCACCTCCAGAACTCCAAATTCCTGACTTAAGTCAGACAGAATGCTTTAGTGCTGGACCCAGGAGCACTTCCTGTGCCACAACATTGCATGACAGAAACAATTCCTGGTCTGGCATAAGTTCCTCAAAACAGAAAGTTCTTTCCACAGCAGCGGCCTCTGGTGTCACCCGAGACCCTGACGGGCTTGCTCTTCCATACTACAAGTCTACTGAAGCCCTGAGTCCAAAATGGGACCATGCCAGAGGGGCATTTTCACTGATTGTACTGGGAGATGAACTGTTTCTGGCATACTGACTCTCCCAGTCCATTCATTAATCTGTCTACCTGACGGAGTTAAAAATCTTGAATCATCCTGGCTGGGTTGCACCTCCATCAATGCTCTTCTTCCATGATAAATAAAAACCCACAAATATATATAGATCAATATAAATGAAGTTCAGAGTGTGCTTTGGATCAAGCCCCAAACCCAAAAAATGCTAATTACCAACAAAGTTCAAACAAAAGAGGATTTATTGAAGTCAGCTGGGATAACACTAACAGAAGGAGAACAGAAGGAGGGAAGCACACTACATAACAGAAAACTAGCCTAGCCTGGGCTTATTCAACACTTGCACCCTGTCCTTTGAATATCTCACCACGACTCTTGACTGCTACCTTGTCCTGGGATTTTTTCCTCTTCTGCTCCTGGTGACCCTTCATCATTGCTCCTCTCCCAACTCCAAGTTTACTGTTTAAAGTTAGGAGGTCCTTTTAAAAGGACCCCACTTCTGGGGTCATGCCCAATTGAGTGGTAAGTGGTTCTACATCATTCCTGAAACCTCATGAGACATACAGTAATTTCCTTTAAAGGTCAAGTATCCAGGGGCTTGGGGATCTAATGGTTGGCTTTATGACCAACTCCAGCCACCTTTACTACTCTGTCAGGACTGGACTACCTCTAATCCTCAATGCATCTCCATATCCTTCTTTTCTTGACAGGGCTGGTCTTTGTGCTGAGTCCCATAGGGTGAAGCAGCCCAGTCTGTGATTGCAGGATACCCTGGCCCAGCACTGTTTACATATCACAGTGTAGATGTCTCAGAAACTAACGTGAGAGGCAGAAGTCACAGTAAAGTCAGAAAGTCCAGCATTGCCTCTCTGATGATACAGGATCTTGCAGCTGTCTAGGTTAGTGATTCCAACTTAGCACATTTCAGCAGCTCATTATTCTCTATCTGACTGCATGCAAAAAACCAAAATATTTTGAAAACAACTAAGGGACTTTGATCCCTGTTTATACATTGACTCTGTCATCTAATGTGCAGTTCACAGGCTGGGCATCAGGGAATAATCTGTAGGGAGTATCTGAAATTATGCTGGATGAGAGACATTTATTTAAAATTTAGCCACTGCAACTACATAATTGATGCTTTACTTCCACTTAAAACTAAATTCAACAATGAAGTAATGATGAATGCTCACTACTAAAATTTGATTTTATAAAAGCAGTCAGATGTTTATTCAATTAATTTGTATTTCATTATCCTATTCATAATCTCTCCTGAAAAAAAATGAATAAGGTTGTATTTTTGACTTCCTACAGCATTCATCTGCCTTAATAGATTCATTGATCTTTGAGACAACATAGTTATAAATGTTAATGCAAGAGAAAAGTGCTATAAATGGAATATCCACATCTTCAAAGACTGCTATTTTTGTTCTTCCATGTAGTGTTTCAATACTGTATGAGTCTGAATGAACATCAACTGTTGAATGCCTATGCTGTGCCAATATTTTGCTTTTGGTGTGAATTACCAGTCACTGTAGTTACCTGACAAAGTACAACTATCAGGCTGCAAGTTAAGCAAAAAAAAGCATTCAAAAATCATTTCAGCCAAAACTGAGATGGCAGGACAGTTTAGTATAGGTGGAATTCCCTTTTGCCGCTATCTTCACCCCTGGACACCATGCCTTAGAGTCCATTACATTGTCTTTCCTCAGGTACATTTTATATTCAGACAATTTTTCAAGGCACTGATCATGGGCATCTTCCCAATCGCTTCTGTAATGGGGCCCATGCTCCATTTCTGTAGTTTGTCAGCTTCCATCATATTGGTCGCCTGGTTGCCTTCTAATAGAACAATTCAGTTTGCTTTGAGTGCTGCATGCCTCTTGAGCTTCTTTACTGTATGTAGTCAAGCTCTGTCTGGTGCATAATCAAAATATTTGTGCAACTACAGAAGCCTGTTAAAGATTACCTATAAGATTCTATTTAGCAGCCGTAACAAAGCCTCCAACTTTACCAAATCTAGCATGTGCTTTCCTTCAAAATACATTATGGAATCTCTACCCACAACATCTTTAGAATCTCTAACTTATCATCCTTGCTTCTAGGGAATTGACTCTTACCATATCCGGTGTTGCAGCAGCTCTAATCTTCCCGTTTTTTCTCCTCCACACTCAGTCAGGTCACACAAGATGGTCATACTGGAAAGTGCATGAGAAATAATTTTAAAGAAACACTTTAAATGCTATTGTGGTACTGTAGAACAATGACTGGTGGCACACAGTGCAGGACAGAAAACCATTAAGAAGACTTTTAGAGATCAAAAAATCCTAGGGTCTGACTCACCATCTATTAAAAACACCAACTCTACAGTACATCTCCATTATCATCCTCATTATTTTCTTTCCACTCTTCCTGATGAGGCTTAGTTTAGAAACATAATAAGATGGGTTGACCATGCCTCATTAACCCCAGTAATTCTTTTCAAATCTTTGTGGGGGATTACTCGTATTCAGACATTTCCATGCCAATTGAAAGATATTATACATTAATTATGTATTAGTTATGGGTCTGCCCCTTGGTCTTCTCCCTGTGAGCCCTGCCTTGTAAACTTTGCTTAGGAAGCACACAGGAGACATTCTAACTACATGCACAAACTATCTTAATAGGCTCATCTTGTAGATGCAGCAATTCTACTCTGAAGAGCTTCTTATTTCCAAGCTGCTCATGCTGTCATGGACATAAATTCTGAGTTGTGGCTAAAAAATAAAACTAAAAGTGCAAGCAAGTAAAATGAGGTTCCAATAGCTTAACTTCCTGCCTGCCATCCTAAAGTGTCAAATTGATCCATGCATACTAGACCTTGGCAATGGTTGCTACCACTTGGGATAAGGAACATCACATCTCTAGCTGTGAAGGAACCATAAATTGTCTGGGAGGTTGAAAAATACTGTACATAGAAGAAATAGTCATGTTTAACATACAAAACTGTCACACATGTGCGCATGGGAGGCAGCTAAAAAGCTCAAAAGATGGTAATTCCTCGCCAAACCAGGAGATGGCAAAGTGCACTAATCCTTGCATTTTTCCATTGACAGACCGATCAGGGTAAATTCCACTTGGGTCTGAAGATGTCACTTCCAGTTTCTGGTCCCAAGATGTCACTTCCGGTTCCGGTCTCGAGGACGTCATTTCTGGTTCTGGCCAAGTCACTTCCAGTCCTGGCCCTGAGGGTGTCACGTCTGGTCCTGGCCACGTTACTTCCGGTCCTGGGCCTGAGGACGTCACTTCTGGTTCCAGTTTGATGACATCATTTCCCATTTTCCACTATATAACCACCATGTTTTCCTGTTTGCTTTGTTCTTGTTCTGGACTGAAACCTGTAACACTGAATCGCAACCTTCACTTATTTTGGCAGCCAAATTCAAGTATACAGGCAACTTCCCCCAAACCTCTTTCTGTGTTGTGTGGAACTTATTGCAAAACATAAGAAATTTGATAAATGAGAGGGGATCATTCAGTCCATCAAGCCCATTTGTTTATCTTCTATACACAGTGTTGTCTCTGGAGGCAATCTTCTAGTTCAATGATGGTCTCTTTTCTATTCTAAATTTGTTTCATGGGAACGGTCAAAAGCAGTTGTGAGGATACTCACAAGGCCCCCACTGGGTGCCATAAAGTTCTTGTGTATTCTAGTGGATAAGAAGGTTGCATTAAAGTAACTTTCAGGTTGCAGAGAGGAAAACTATTAGTGGACAAATAACAACTATTCAAAGTATCCTGCCTTTTTGGAGACATTGGATTCAGTGCTTGAAAGGGTATCATCTAATGGCTCTGTAGTCCTACTGGGGGACTTCATTTTTCACATGGAGTTGAATGAAATGCCTGATCAGAACATGAGTGGCAAATTGTTAGTGGATGCTAGTCATTGATTGTCTATAATGACCACAAACTCTACATCTGTATTTCTGAAATAAAGACAAACTTAAAAAGGTTTGGGTTACGACCAGGTACAACTTTATTTAAGAAATGTAGCTGATTATTTTTCTTTATCAATAACTTACATAAGCAGGTGTGAGCAACACCAGTGCACCTTTTCCTGTATTGGTCCTCTGAAGAGACATTGGTTTTCTGGTGACATTGTCCTTAATGCAAGCTGACCAGAAGTGAAGGAGGCAGATTTGAATTTGAGACTAAGCTTTTGTGCCTCTTCTGAGTCTGAGTCTTCTGGGCTAGTGAGGAAAGTGAAAACTAGTAAGTGGCTGTGTCGCATTTAAATCCTCCCCCCCATGCACCTTTTAAACAGTTACCATAAAGAAGCACGACATGCCCTCATGTTTTACTGGCAAAAACTAAGATGATTAACTGGTCACTGCATTATAACACTGCAGTCTGTTGGTAATTATTGCCTAGTGTTTTTGTACTCTGAGTTCCCCCATCTTGTGTATTTCCCTTCTTTTTTTATTGGTACTTTGATTATAAACTGTAAAAACAGTTCTAATATACTGGTTAAATGGTATACTATGTAAGAATGAACTTGTAGATTTATATAATATATAGATTAGCATAACATTCAGCAGCACTGGGCCCAACGTTGAAAAGGGCTACCAGTCTATTGTAAAGACTCAGTTTAGAGTCAGCAATTAAGATAACCCACACCTTTGAGGATCTGGGAAGAAAACCAGCTGCAGAATTTAAACTCGAGTCCATCGTGTTGACTTTAATACACAGCATAAGCTTTCAACAGCAATTCTTACGTTATTACAAGGCTTTACACTGAACTGTTGTACTTTTTTTTAAATTTGTCTTTCAAAGAATATTAGCATATAGTTTTGACAAAATGAAGAAACATTGCTGACTGTAATGAGGTAGAAAAATCAACTGTGTGTCAGGCCCTGAATTATTTACAATTAGTTGTTAGTTTACATAGTTTGTCATTTTTTTTGTGCTTGGAAAAAGCATTTTTTTTGTCTACAGAGAGCACGCATTTCTACTAAATGAAGGTGATGGCACTGGAGAAATACAAAGATGAAACCATGAACTTGGAACTCATTGCTTACCAATAGACAACAGGGATGCACTCACTCCACTGTGTACTTATGGACTCCAAGTCCATGAACATCTGCTCTCCTTAAATCTCTGCTCTCTCTAGGTACACTGACATAAAAAAACAGTAGAGCAACTCCCAGTGCCTGAAGGTGGCAATGTAATTTGTGGTTATTTGGTTAATCTGTGCCCTGAAGTTGCAATACATGTTTATTTCTTTATTGGCTTGTGTTTAGTTATATTGATAGTATAGTAACTAATCCTGTGGACATGCCCGTGCTCAGTGATGATTGCAACTGTATGTCTTTTTATCGAATATGCTTCGCAACATATTATTTCTACAGTTGGTAAAGCTGTGAACATTTTAACCTGTTTTATTTACTGCAAAAGACAAATTGCTTTCAGACAACAACTGTACTTGGATTGGCCTTAATGTTCTATAATCTGTTATGGAAAGTGAGTTTAGGATAATGAGTGTTTGTAGGAAAACAGAATGCTTTAAAATTGATTTATTTAATTATTGTAATTATACAGAACATTTCCTGTAATTTTGTTATCATTTGGCTTATTTTTATAAATATCTTATTTTTTGCGCACACGCATACACACTTGTGCGTGTGTGTGTGTTTGTCTCCAAGTTTTTATTTTATTTTATATGTAACTAGCAGTGTTATCTGGCCTCGCCCTGGAAATTTCATAAGACAGAGGGTCTCAGTAGTGAAATGTTAGTTTACTGCAAAAATGCTCATTTACTGTTATGTTACAAAATCTTAACAAATTGTGGTGTTAAAGAAACTTACAAAGCATCAGCCGAGTGGTTATTTATCTGTGCAATGTGGCTGTCATATTCACAAGTAGCATTCCACAGTATAAATCCATATGGTCTCCTACAGTTCCAGGTGGTTCATTTCAAATGTGGTTGAGGGTTAGGTGAGTGTTTCTTTGTATACTTCTGTGCTTTTGAGATTCTTTGGATTTTTGATCTTTTTGCTTTGTTTTCTGACCATTCTTTGAATATCTATATTGGGATTTATTTGCTTTGGATTACCATTTTTGTTATAGGCAACGTCTTTTTGCCTTTTGTGATCCTACATAGGTACACTCTTGGGGTTGGATGGAAATATTCCCATGTAATGGGAATTTTTGGAATTGTTTTGGGATTCCCAGTGGCATCCATGAGTAAACATTCCTGCATTAGATCTAATTCCTGTTTTTGTTAGTGGTTTGACTTTTGTTAATGGTCATTGCAAAACACAGGAAAACTGTATTTTTTTTAATTGAAATGGGGTATCAGTAGAAATCGTGAAATTTGAGCATATATCTTCATAATTGTTAGTTTCAATTGTTTACATCATTCACTTAAGTACAATATTCCTTTTCGTGTTTTTCATCAGTTTTATGTAGCCCCCTTTACCCTCCTTAACATTACAGTTTTTCTCGAAAAAAGCTTTGCATTTTTTGAGTTGAAAAATGACATATTTATTAAATCTCATCTTTCTACTTTAAAATGTGCAAAACACTAAAAGTACAAAGTCAGAAGTGCAGAAAGTATAATAATGACACAAATAATAGTAATAATGAATAATAATAATAAAGATAATGGCACTATCATTTATTCTATGAGAATGTGTAGCATGTGTGGCATATCTTGAAGCAGAGTGAAATACAAAATCCAACATCACAATTGGACATTGTAGCATGATTCCTTGCAGATTTTCAACTTTTGAACAGCACACTACACATGTGCAATTGACACTAGCGTCACATTCAGATTCATCAGAATCACTTTTGATTTCACTGTTCATTTCAGTTTTACTGTCTGAAGACAGATTAATTTTGTAATCACTGCTCGTATCACTGTCAAGAACATGCAACACCTGGGCTGACTGAAAAACATTTCTTACAAGATGCCATTATGAGGCTAGGAGAAGGCATGTCAGCACTACATGCCCAGGCAACACTCGGGCCTGTCGCTCACGCAAGACACCTCTATATTGTTTCCCAAGCAGCACTCGGCATTAACACTGTTGGCACTTTTACAGCCCAAGTAATCCTCTGGTCTAGCAGATATGCAAGACGAGTCTATACAGTTGCCTGAGTGATGCTTGGGACTAATGCTTTTAGCACTGTTTTTACAGGCCCAGTGATGCTAAAGGAGGATAAAGTCTGCAGATGTGATGGCGATGTTTAAACTTTTCTTTGTACATTTTGTGACATTGGAGCATTTTGCCAAAAGAGAGCTCTGTTAGGGCACCTGCGCATGTAAACAAGGGTCTTTAACAAACCAGGTTTCTGCCATAATGTATTACTCAACATATCCCAGTTTTGTGTGTGCATGTAAACACGTTCACTGATATATTATTGTGAAGAGCGAGGAGTATAGAACAGTAGCTTTGAGGGGTGCAACACAATTTCTGTGTTTTCCCATTAGAAATTCAAGTGCCATGATCTAAGACCAATGCTGGTGGCTTGCACGACCAAAGAGCTGAGTGGAAAGTCAGAGGTTGATGGAGCAGAACAGATAACCAGGATGAGAGCTAGTAGTTATTTAAGAGTGCTGGTAGTCAACAGCAAAAAACAGGACTTACTAACTATTGCATCTTTTTTGACTTTCACTGAACTTTCTCATTTCATTTCATCTCTTTTTTCCTGTCTAGGACACCACCACGTCTTCAGTTATTTGTCCACCCTATTGGTTAGTGGTGCTGTTTGTGTGGCCCATCAATCGCTTCTGCTCAGTCCTTCATTTGCATAAAGCCTCCTGTCAGTGCACTGCTGAACATCTTTGTTAGCATAATATTAATAAATATCGATAAATTAAAAAAAAATTAACACAATATTATTTATTTGACAAATAAAAAACACATGTCGGCTAATTTTCTTTTTTCTCTAGCATCACCACATTCCAATAAAATCAGTCAAAGTATATTTTTGGTTTTAGGATCTTTATTTTTTCTACTGTAGTGGGGGTTTTACCCCTGAAAACTGACATTTCGAAACATCCCTTTTCAGCAGATACCTACTGCCTTAGATGTACCATCCTGCCAAATTTCAGTGTTTAAATTAAATGAAAATTAGGGTTTTTATTGATGAATGAATGAGTCAGTGACCAAGTGAGTGAACTTTCATTATATGTATGAAAGAGAGAGTGAGAGAGAATATTAGGTTAATGCACAACATTTTTTTTGGTTATTTCTCTCCTCATTGTTATTGCTATTGGTGTAACCTTTTAAGTTACCTATGTGTTTTTCTTACAGTATACCATATTACACTTCAGAGACTTCTTGCTGGTCATAAAAGAAATCTATGAAATTAGACTTTTCCCCTTCTAGTTCTTTAGGTTTTTGATCATATATAGTATTATTTTGCTTTATTGCATTTGTTCTATTTGATTATTTTATCTTTTTATAATTATTTAAGCAGGTTTGATGGGTTTTCAGAGTGGTTTAATTCCTTTAATTTTGAAAAAAAAAAAAAATTTGATAAATGGCTGCATATTCTTTGAGATATTCTTTCTAGCCCCTGTTCATTGCGTTAGATTCTGACTGAGTGTTATCTTTTATGTTTCAAACACTGCCTTATTTTGTTCATTCTATATTCTTGAAATACACAAAACTGCTGCAATTTTTTGTTCTGTTTATTATTCTGAGCTCTTTTTTTGTCTGATGTGTAAAGGGTCTTTTGATAGTGTGCTCTGTAAAAGACTCTATGTAAAATACATTTTAACTGATTAAATTTTCTGATCAGTTTACTTTGATCAGCTTATTTTAAACATGTAAATAGACAGTTAAATTGATAACAGTCAACTTTGTAATTACTCTTTAAATTTGAACACAATTGTCGGAAGCTGCCATAGTACTTGAGTATCAGTATTTTCAAAACTGTTAATTTAATATGTAAACTTTATAACATACTAAGTAACATGCATGTATAGTCAGCCATATTTTCTCATTTCTTAACTTTGTTATCCCTGGAAAATAAGGTGATTGACAACTGTGTAACCCAATGGAGTGAATGGTGGTATACTGCACCGAATAAACTGTGACTACACTGTGAAGGTACATTTTTATTTATCTTGTATATATTTTGTATTGCATAAATGCTTGTAATTTGTCAGTTTTGATAGGGATTTTTTTTGAGTTACTCATCCATGATACCAACCATGATACCCATTATAAAATATGAGGGAACAGAGACAATTTTAGGGGTATGGAGCTATTATTTATCGACTTTAAAGCACAATCCTAAATACACACATTTGGTGATAATCTTATAATTGAAATCAACAACTGCAGAATAACTAGGGGGCTTACCCCCTGCTCGCTTCTCTTGCCAACCCCCCTGGCCTGCGCTACGCACCAGCCACTTCGCATCTATGCCGCTCATGTTGTGAAGAGGAGGGCTGAACGCACCCCAAAGAGACGCAGTCACTCCTCCGAAACCCCCTCTTAAACGGTGATACAATAGGAAACAAATACAGTTTATTTTAACTCCCTCTTTGCTCGATCTGGCTGGCTTGCTGCTGCTACCATGCCGTGTGATCTGCATGTTATGCAGCGCTTCGAACATTTAAAAGCCTGTACAGCAGCTGTCCTATTGTTTGTCTTTAATTTCCAGCCCAGGGCGTGGTTACATCTCTTGGCAAAAAGTCTTGTGTCGCAGGACGTGAGTTATTGATATTTTAGTTTATAATTTAAAAATTAAGAATCTGAAAATCTAACAACATCACATTAAAGTTTGATAAATTCTGAAAAGAATGATACCAAACATATATATGTAGGTTTTAAAATAAGCCCGATTTAAAGCATGACAAAAAACATCACATAAAAATGTCACATAAAATCGTTGCACTTTTAGGCTTAGGATTTTATATTTAGAGAGTAGTGTGGGAGATGGCCGGCTGTTCATCCCGGCCAATACCCCCAGGCCGCTAGATGGAGCCCTCCCTGTAGCATGGGAGTGCCCCGAAGACCAGCAGGGAATTATGGACAATGGAGTTTTCATTCCCAACCCGGCTGGACACCACGGGGCCCACCAGAGGACGCTACAGGGAGGCTCAAGGACTTATACGTGCCCTATAACCCGGAAGTACGTCATGATCACATGACCAGAAGGAACGATGTGCTTCCGGGTTGAAGAAAAGGACTTCCGGGTCAGGGATTATAAAGGATTGTGGGAAACCCCAGACGAGTAAGCTGAGCTGGGAGGAAGGGTGGCAACGCGTCTGGGAGTGGAGGATTGTGATTATTGTGATTATTGATTATATGAGTAGTGTGGAGTGGAGGGTGCTTTGTGCACTTTGTTATTATAAAAATAAAAAGTCTTGGACTTTTACCTGGTGTTTGGTACCTGAGGGTTCAAGGGAGCAATAGCGCCCCCTACTGTTACAGTAGATAACACTACTGTCAAATCTATAATAATAAATAAACAAAAAAAGAGTTCAAGTGTGTTTGATTATAAGAAGCGCAATTCGTTTTTCATCAATGTAACATGTGGTAAAATCAAAATGCAATGAATGTAGCAAATTCTTAGTTTGCACATAACTAATATTCCCATACACGATACTTTCATGAAGTCATAATTGAATACAATCAGATCATTGATAAAAAAAAACTGAGAAATTAACATATGTGCATATGATAATATTACATTCTATTCACAAACTGATATCTGTACATAAACAAAACAAAAAAAGAAAATTACAAAATATATTTATTATTAAATAAACAATACTTTGTGAAGGAATGTAAGTTAAGCACTACTTACTTCCCAAATGACAGATGACTTCCTAAATTGATAATCAGTGTAATTATTTAAACACTTAACCTGAATGCAGAAATATGATCAAAGATGGCATCAGTGTGTTTTTCACGGCTGACTGTAATCATGTATTTTTCTTATACAACTAACAGTTTTTACCATAAAATTTTTCATTATGGGTATATTTTTTATTCATTTTCACATATATTTCAACTAAACATTAAAAAAAATTCACAAATAGCAAATAGTCCACTGTGTGTTGCTTAACATTGAAGAAGTGTTTCTTTTTAAATTCAAATTTTATATTGCTGCTGTATTTTCAAAAATAAGTTTTGTGCAAAATGTCCTTTACATATCACACATTCAAAGTATTTGTCAGTATATATTAATATCTAAATGTTCACATCAGAGTAATCTCAATAGACAAGTGACACTTATTTTGCATCATACCTGTCACTGACGACAGCAGTCACAAAGAGCTTTATGCATTCATTAACATAACAGAACAAGCTATCAACTACAGGGTCAGACTTTGATTTATTGTATATTCTTTTTTTAGGTGTAAAATGCTCATTGTCATGGAACATGTTACAATACAATGAAGAGAAAATAAAAATTCCCTGCCAAATTAACCAACCAAATCCAAAGGGGTGAAAGACAAAAGTTGAATTCCATAGGTTTAAATTCCTAACTCTCCTGGTATTCAGTTTTACTCCTCTGTATGCTACGAGAGTCAGTGTGGAAGATATTCAGTTGTTGATATGCAGGCTCTCTGAGGATTTGGGGTTATTTATGTAGTTACTTATTTGCAATTTTAATACTTACTGTGGCCAGTTTCACAAAACCAATACTAATACATTAGACAAAAGTGAAAGTTGAAGAAGTTCAAAACAGAAACTAGATACCTAATCCCCAACTAAACCTTTGAACCGCAAATAGAAATGAATTTTTGTTTTGTCTAAGAATTTGGATGATGTGAATTGCATGGTGCCATCGTTTACAGGGTACAGAAATGGTGTCATGTTGCTGTTTGGAAACTGACAATTATGTCCATAGCAACAATATAAAAGATGATGACACCTATGAGAAATCCACACAAAAAGTGAAAAATTAAATGGCATCCAAAATAAAAAGAAAAATGAAAAAGAAAATATGAACATTCAAAAGACCAGTTTAAAACACAATAAATATTGTTTGATATTTAATTTCATTTAAATGTTGTGTTTCATGGGTTTGGTCAAACAGCTGACTCCAGTTAACCACTTCTGTTAGCTTGTTTAATTTTGCTAACACTATTTATGGATTACTAATAATTTACTAGTTATTTAGTGTAACTGGTTTCAAGTCCAAAGCCTATAGTTACATCTACTTTCTAGGTTAATAGATTTTGGAGTACATGGCAGACTTAAAAATGATGTTTACAGATTTCTAATTGAATATTCTCTTTAAAAAAAAATCATCATAGAATATGCTTATGGGCGGCACGGTGGCGCAGTGGGTAGCACTGCTGCCTTGCAGTTGGGAGACCTGGGGACCTGGGTTTGCTTCCCGGGTCCTCCCTGCGTGGAGTTTGCATGTTCTCCCTGTGTCTGCGTGGGTTTCCTCCCACAGTCCAAAGACATGCAGGTTAGGTGGATTGGCGATTCTAAATTGGCCCTAGTGTGTGTTTGTGTGTGTCCTGCGGTGGGTTGGCACCCTGCCCGGGATTGGTTCCTGCCCTGTGTTGGCTGGGATTGGCTCCAGCAGACCCCTGTGTTCGGATTCAGCAGGTTGGAAAATGGATGGATGGAATATGCTTCTGAAAATCCTGTAAGATTTCTCATAATTTAAGACATTTTGGGCATTGAAAGATTGCTGGGGTTGACTTGACTTTGTCTGAGAGAGTTTTACAAGATTTTAGGAGACAAGCATGAAACTCAATCGATGTCCAAAAAAGTCCTAAAGGAGAGGAGAGACTTTCACCTTTGTTATATATTAAGGTAGAAAATGCAGTTTTAACACTCAATAAAAATTTAAAACCAAAAAAATGACAAAGGATTAATTGAAATCTCATTAAAATTATCTTAGCCATTGTTTGTGAGTCTTCAAGAATAGAAAATTTTTATTTTTATGTTTAAGTACAGAAAGCACCCAGACAAACACAGAAGGCACTTTCATATAACTTTTGTGGCTGTTGCGAGAAAATAAAAATTATAAATTTAAACTTTGCAACCATTATTTCACAGAGTCAAAACAGCTTTAATTTTAAAGTCAGCATTGATTACTGAGTTTGAAATCCTCAGGCTTCTGAATGAAGAGAGAGACAGCCTGGTCTCAGTCCTGTTTTGTTGCTGATTGCGTTAAGTGAGCCTTCAGGCTCTCAATAAAGGAGGCCTCAGGGAGCAGACACTCAGGTTGGCTGTCTGCTCATTCAGTCAGCAGGCATGGCATACAGAACCAAGAAGCGTAACAGTAATGAGCCAGGTGCTTCACGTGGTTAGCCGTGGGAAATAAAAGCTGGGCTTTCATTCCTTCTCAATGTGTTGTTGACGGTAAGCTTTGAGAATCAGTAATTCAGGCAAATGGACTGTTGCAGAAAATAGTCAGTCTTGCTTAGTTTCTTTTCTTAGACTTAACATTTGTTGAAAGATAAACAGACCAGTTGCTATTAAGTGGACCCTCTTTTCAGTCTTCAAATGTCCTGTGCGATAAAATTGTTCCTCTTTTGATTTAGAATAATGATCTTTTGCTGCTTAGTTGCACATTTGACCTTTTAGAAGTATATAATCTTTAAGAAAGCATGTTAATGTTGTAAATCTTAGTTTTTTGAATTCAGGATTTCATTACTTTGTGAGTAATATTTTTCCTAAAGGTGTGGATATTTTTTAACATTATAATGTCATCATACTGCCATTTTAGGGTTTGTTTTGGGTCATGCCTGAAGCCTTGTTTTGGAGTTCTGAGTTCACTGTCGCCATATAATTGTCAACACCAGTGTCTGGTTGCTTCGATTCAAGATGTCATTGTACCACGTTTATTAAAATGATGATGTGCTATTGCTCAAAATGTAAATCTTTTACAGAGCTTTTATTCAGCTTAGATTTAAGGGAGTTGGGATCTTAGGGAGCTTGTACACTGCACGTTTTTGGACTATGATTTTTGGTTTATGCACTGGAGCTTGGTCTGTTGGTGTTAATTACTAAATTTCTGGCTTTTTTCACCTACACACCTCTCAGATTTGGGGTTCCTCTATCAAATTTTTTTTCAATTTTGGCCTTTGTAATCTGCCATTTTCTAGCTCTGGCAGTAAATTTAAATGAGGCTCATGGGGTTGTAAGTCAAATTGTCATTTTAATCAAATAATGAAGGAAAAAATAACTGGGAGTTAGGAGTTTTTTATTTGTATCTTCAAATGCATTTCTGTATGAAAGATCCCTAGTTGAATGTGAATCTGGATCATTACCGGAACTTTTTTCCTTATTGATATTTCCATAACACTTTAGTTTAGTTCCTACAAAAATGCCTCTATTACTCATTTGCTCTTATGTAACAAGAACATTACCAAAGACTTCTTTTGGAAGTTCTATCACTTATAAAATATCAGTAGATAGTTTATTTATCTCTGTGCAGTGTCGCATATGGACATGATGATAAAAGTACTTGTTAATATGAAGGATTCACAGGTTTTTTACTAAATATGTAATATCAACAGAAATGTGTCTCAGTTAAGCCACCTCAGACCATCACAAAGTGAAGTTTCGTTAGTAGCTCACATTGCAGTGATGAATCAACACTTTACAGATACTTTGGACGTGTTATGAAGACCCAAAAAAAATACTTAAGATCTTGATACATAACATTAAATTAGTAATAGATGCATTTTTGCAGTACATAAACTGAAGTATTACCATTATTTCTACAAGGTACATAAAGGTAAAGTTTAATTTATTATATTTTATTTATCTGAAGCTCACTATCTCTAAATGTGGATTTAAACTAGTAGTGTGAAATAATATAGAAAGGAATATTTTTCAAAATAATCAAAAATCTATGTTAAAATTATTATTGTACTTTCAGGAATTACTGGAATACTGTGTAATGTAATGGTGCCCCGATCCCCAAACCACAGACACAGTAAATCCAACATGTTTCTAGGTTATTCAACCACAAGCAGGTTCACAAAATCACTGCCACAATAACAACAAATTAAACCAAATCCTTCTCCTTTCTCCTGCTGTTGAGTGTTGCCCGCTGCCTCCCAACTCTGACTCCCCAATGTGAGGCAATGGGCCCCTTTTGAGCCGGACCCAGGAATGCTTCTGGTGGGATGCCATATCATCCTGGAAGCACTTACAGGCTATATATAAAGTAGGAAGGTCCTGCCCTGACATTACCCTCTATCGGCATTCCGTGGACCCGACAGGGTTGCACCTCCAGACTCCAAATTCCAAGCTGTGATGGATGGCCGGCTACATATTCCGGCCCTCACCCCCAGGCCGCCATGAGGAGCTCTCCCGACACCATGGACGTGCCCCGAATTCCAGCAGGGCCTCATGGACTTTGTTGTTTTTATGCACATCCCTGATGGATACCTTGGGGGCCACCGGGAGTCGCTGTAGGGAAGTTCATGGACTCGTATGTGCCCTATAACCTGGAAATACGTCCTGGTCATGTGAACAGGAGAAATGACGTACTTCCAGGTTGAAGAAAAGGACTTTTACCTTGACCCGGAAGTAATAAGGACTTGTGGACTGTTGGGCAGGAACACCTCCGGGTCAGGGAGTATAAAAGGGCTCTGGGAAAGCCTAGACACTGAGCTGAGCTGGGAGGTAGGGTGGCTAAGTGTCTGGGAGTGGAGGAATTGTGATTATTGTAGTGGATTGGTCTTTATATGAGTAGTGTGGAGTGGAGGGTGCTTGGTGCACTGTATTATAAGAAAATAAAGAAGTGTTGGACTTTTACCTGGTGTTTGGAGTCGTACCTGAGGGTTCAAGAGGACACTAAACTCCTCAACTGCTACAAAGCACACCTGCGGTTAACCCAACTGGGTTGCCACACAAGGACCACTACTACCTGACTTATGGGAGGTGGAACTGCTTTCAACTCTTGGCTTCTGCTGGTCTATTTATTATTTTATACTGGCTGGAAACAAAGTTATTTTCTTGTCCCACCAACCAATCCATCTGTCCTTTCGCTCTGGCCTCCTGTCTGGTTATGAAACCATCCTCCTCTTACAACTGGTTAAGTGTTTCCAAATGTTAAACAATTATTCAGTTATTTTTTAGAATGTTAATTTTGAAGTATTTTAACTAAAAGAACAGAATTTCTAAACACATCACCCAGCACAAATATGTAGCAAATATGGTGTCTGTTAACCACTAAGGAGGCAAGACTAGGGCAAAACTGCTATAAGTCACTGAAGATTCTTTTCTGTTGTCATTTTGGATGCTCAATGCCTTTGACGGCTGCAAATTTGGGTCAAAGGCGAATAACATCCATCCATCCATTTTCCAACCCGCTGAATCCGAACACAGGGTCACGGGGGTCTGCTGGAGCCAATCCCAGCCAACATAGGGCACAAGGCAGGAACCGATCCTGGGCAGGGTGCCAACCCACTGCAGGACACACACAAACACACCCACACACCAAGCACACACTAGGGCCAATTTAGAATTGCCAATCCACCTAACCTGCATGTCTTTGGACTGTGGGAGGAAACCGGAGCGCCTCGAGGAAACCCATGCAGACACGGGGAGAACATGCAAACTCCACGCAGGGAGGACCTGGGAAGCGAACCCGGGTTTCCTAACTGCGAGGCTACCCCAGGCTAATAACAATGTGGAGTAAGTAACAGTTAGTAAAATGTCAAGCACCATTATCTAGTCATTTCTAAAGGACTTGCTTAAAGATGAAGTCCACAAAGTAAGGTCTGAATGAGGTGGCACACATGTTTTAGGTGTTTCACTTTGTTTTGTTTATTCATCTTTTGTACAGGACAAAAGAAAACTGTGACAAAGTTACTCCAGTTTTAACAGAGGAAGAGTTGCTTCCCCTTTTCATTTGCTGCCAACTGACTGCTTATATTTTTATTGAGCTTGTATTTGGAAAAAAAATGTTCTTTGCCTAATTTCTTAATGCGAGTGGTCTGTCTGTTTACTTAAACTGACCTTGGAAACAAAAGAAACAGGCAATGACGGATTTGTTTTTATATTAAAAAACTTTCTTAAAAAAAAAAGTCTGTCACAATTACCAGCTCAGCATGGGGAAATTATGAAACCATAAAAAAAAAAAAAAAAACTTGATCGTAAATTATGAAACATTGCATTTCCGATTTGATGTTCAGTTTACTGCCTTCAATAAAAATAATGATTTATTACTCTCCAAGGTTTTTCAACCCTTCTCTGTCCTGTTTAAATTAAAAAAAAGTAATTTTATGGAGAATTTGGATTTTATTTCGATGCTAGGATTGAATAGCAAACCAGATGGATGAGCTGGGAAGGTATGTCGAATTTAATATACAAACTGGTCTGGCACTTTTGAATTCTAAGAGATCTTAGGAGCAGCACAGTTTTCACATTGCAGATAAACATATCATTGTGGCTTTTTGAGGCATCAGAATATTATTCATAACTTAATATACTAAAGCAAACTCGATCCAAATAGAATCTCTGGGAGCCACAACATATCCTGGCAATACTCGGTACAAGAACCCCATTCTACTCCACAGCACAACTGTACCCACACTCATTATATTACAGTATATTATATTATATTATATAATATATTATATTATAGTACACAGCAGTTAGCACTGCCTACCTAAAAGTGTCACGTTTGAATCCTCACCTGTTTATTTTGTTAGACATTTGCATGTTTTCCCCAAAGATAAATCATTTTAGATGATTGCGGATTGCGCAGCATTTTGCTTAGTTTCACCCTTGTGTCCTATACTACTGGACTGAGGTCTGACTCCCTGTACCCCTAAAGTTGGACTAACTAGGCATAAATAATAGATGTATGATATGTATTCACTTAGTTCACTTTAGTCCACACATCCTTTATATGCATTAAGTAGGTTGATCAGATAGATGGGTTGAATATCATTTTACATTTACAAAACCTTCTTAATACAATTTTTGGGTTATGGACCTATATTCTTTCCTGGCTGGCCCAATTTAGAGTTGACTGTCAATCTAATCTGTATGTTTTAAAGTGCTGAAGTAATTAGGAAATTTCCATGAAAACATTGAAAGACCATGCAAACTTCTCACAAAAAATGAATGGGAATCTGAACTCAAGTTGCCAGATTTATGAGGCAGCCGTACTTATCCTTATTCCATCTTCACAATTATATTATGTCACATACGTGCGCATGGGAGGCACCTAAAGGACTTGAAAGAGGGCAATTCCGAATCAGACCAGGATGTGGCAGAGTGCACTGATTCTTTTTCTCGTTTCCTTGCAGACCATTCATGGGAAATTCCACCTGACCCTGGTGAAGTCACTTCCGGGTGCGAACCTATAGATGAAGACCTTTTCGGTTCTGGCCCCCTTGATGTCATGTCCAGGCCTGACCCATATGGTTGAAGACCCTTCCGATCCCGGTCCCTTTGACATCACTTCCTATCCTGACCTTTAAAAGCCTTCACCTTTCCCCTACTCCCTCAGTTCTGTTTTGGACTCTGATTTGTGCACACCAGTGCTATCTTTTTTGTTTACAATTTTGCAGCCAGGAAAATAATATATGGGTGGCTGCCCCAAACCTTGCTATGGCTCGTGATCACGTTTGTGACAATTATTATATTATATTATATTATATTATATTATATTATATTATATTATATTATATTATATTATATTATATTATATTATATTATATTATATTGGGATGTTGAGTTGCAGAATGGCTCCCAATGTGTCCCAATATTTCGGAATGCCTCTCACCTTACACTCCAAATCGTAACCTTAGATCTTTACATGAGTGTCTGCTTATTATTCCAAGAGCTAAACTTAAAAGAAGTGGTGAGGCAACCTTCTGCTGTTATGCACCTAAAATCTGGAATAGCTTACCAATAGAATTTCGCCATGTGGAGCACCTTAAAAAACTGCTAAAAACTGATTATTTTAATATGGCTTTCTTATAGCTTCATTTTAGTATAACCCTGATATTCTGTATTTGCGTTTAATTATCATTTTTATCATGTCTCTGCAATCTGTACTAACCCTTACTTTCTCTGTTGTTCTTTTTCTGGTTTTCTGTGGTGGCGATCTGCATCACCACCACCTGATCAAGACACCATGCAGTCCTTACATTGATGGATTGAAGGCAAGATGTCCATATGACCATCATCCAAGCAATTTCTTCCATGTATAGCCTGAAACCATGAGGAATGATTTTGTGGCCTCGGAACTCCTGCAGATATTTTTCTCTCCAGCCCTGTAGAGTTTTTTTTTTTTGTTTGTTTTTTTCTGTCTTCCTGGCCATCAGACCTTACTTTATTCTTTGTTACTTAGTATTGCATAATCTTATTTTTATATTTTTCTTTTTTCTTTCTTCATCTTGTAAAGCACTCTGACCTGCATCATTTGTATGAAAATGTGTTATATAAATAAATGTTGTTGTTGTTGTTCACAAGGGCCCAATGCACCTTATCTATCAAGACGTTGGAGCTTGTTTATCTTGCATTTGTTCAATTTGTTGCTATTAGGTAACTTTGCAATTTTTTATGCTGTGGTGTGCTGAGCTTGTAGCATCATTTCAAGAGAGGTTCAACAAATCAACAAGCTGATTAAAAAGGCAGGCACAGTTATGGGTTGCTGAAGGTAGTGGCAGAGGAGAGAATAAAAAGAAAACTGATGTCCATTATGAACAATGCTGCACATCTTCTCTCTGACACACTAGTATTTAGTACTTTTTGCCAAACAGAAATGCCTCAAGAAATGCTACTGGGGCTCCTTCATTTTTATACCAATAGGCCTTTATAGTGCTTTGCTGTGTCTGCTCTCTTATCATTCAGCAAGTTGGAAGTTTTCTTCTTTTTTTGTGATTCTATGTGTGTTTTTAATGGAATTGTTGTTTTTATTTCTTATATTCCTTGAGGGGTGGCGCAGTGGGTAGCGCTGCTGCCTCGCAGTTGGGAGATCTGGGGACCTGGGTTCGCTTCCTGGGTCCTCCCTGCGTGGAGTTTGCATGTTCTCCCTGTGTCTGCGTCGGTTTCCTCCCACAGTCCAAAGACACGCAGGTTAGGTGCATTGGCGATTCTAAATTGGCCCTAGTGTGTGCTTGGTGTGTGGGTGTGTTTGTGTGTGTCCTGCAGTGGGTTGGCACCCTGCCCAGGTTTAGTTCCTGCCTTGTGCCCTGGGATTGGCTCCAGCAGACCCCTGTGACCCTGTGTTCGGATTCAGCCGGTTGGAAGATGGATGGATATTCCTTTAGCTTCTCTAAAAAGCAAAAATTTCCCCTTGGGACAAATAAAATATTATCTATCTATACCATAACTAACAAAACTTGCAAAGCCGGCACAGGTCTGTTTTCTCTTGGTTGTGCATGTTATTTTCTTCCATAGTTAATCCACCTGATTTCAAACAACATTACTGACCTTAAACAGGGGAATAACAGTCTATTCAGTTTAGCTCATACTTAGTTTTCAGAAATGTGTGAACAATTGTTCTAAGTAACTTTTGAGAAACGTCACCTGTATTTATTAAGTCATATGTAAAAAATGGGCAAAATAGTTTCCTTTCTCCAATTCCAATTAAAAAAATACAAAGGACAGCACTCTGTCAATAGAGATTACAGACCACGTCATCATTTGGCAGTGACTGCAGTCACCAGTGGCTAAAACAATGAACTGTAAAGAACACTATTTGTTCAGTCCTCACCTCTGATTCACTTTGTGACCCTGAATGAGTGAGTTAACCTGACAGGACTTTAAATGTAAAAATATGGACACAGCCTTATCATGTACTTGAGGACTGAAATACTTGACTAAGACTAGACATGGTGCTAGAATCTTTTTTAATCATTGTCAATGAAGACTACATAACTGAATTATTTCACCCTTTCAACCCCAAAATCTACAAAATGAGATCATCTTCCTGTTCTCTCTTTTCACCACCCCTTCACAGGTTTATGCTTCACATAGTCAATATAAAGGACTGAGACCCTCACCCTCTAGACCCTCATGTTCCTCAGCATGGCAAAGGCAGGCTGACTTTCCTACAGCAGTATTCCTTACACACAAGCACATATTTCGCCTACAGCACTTTTTGTCTGGTGACCCACAGATGCCATTCTCCCGAGACATGCTGGAGGTTAATGATATCACAGCCTGTTCAAATAAATAAATCATCTGGAGTCAGGAGTCGGCATAAATCTTCAGTCAAACGGCGATTTGAAGCCGCAGCCGCCACCAGTTGCTAATGACTGCGTGTGGTGATTGCCCGAGGGGGAGAGCCTCGGACACAGATGAGTTCTCGCTCTGTTTTTTTTTTTTTTAACCAGCTATTCTAATTCATGGCGTGTTTTGTCAGGGGACATTAAGAGGCTGACAGGCGTCTTGGGGCTGGCAGAAGGACATCTTTAGTGACAGTACTAGTTGTTACTCATTTGTTCACTTAGGGCCGGGGCTGATTGCAAGTGACTTGTGTCAAAGGTGAATAGGGAAAGCAGCACATCTTGCCATGTTGCAGGGCCGGTCCGGTCCACCTGATTATAAATTCGGAACAATTCCTCTGGGGATAAAGACTGGCATTATGCAATTAACAGGAATTAGAAGGAAGCTGCTGTTGAACTTGTAATTACACGATTCACTTGCCCGACGGGGTCTAGTGATTACACAGAATGGAAAGATTGCCAAATCTGTAATTACTCTCTAATTACAATGTAATTAACACACATGCACTTCTGTTAACCACTACTTTAACCAGGAAAAACAACATTTCATTTTAATTAATTTTTCAATGTCATTTTCAAATTGGATAGCTCAAAAATAGCAAAACAAGCATACATCCTACCACTTAGAAAAAAATCAGTCTGCACAGTCTGATTCAAATCAGCTACTAGTGGTCCAACAGATATTAAGCTAGCAGCAGATGCTGATCCATTCTACAACAATTCTGTTTCCATAGGCTTCACTTAGGAAAAAGATGACCCAATTGTAACCTTGATGCCAAATGCTATAAAACACCCAGCAAATAAGCCCTTGAAATGTTGAACAGTCATATTTACAGTTTGAATCGTTGACATATTTTCTGAAGCAAATCGTTTTGTCCTGCAGTGCACCTTATCATACTCCTGTGCCAGTCACTTTAGCAGAATGTCTGGGAAATATTCAGCAAGAGATAGAGAAAGCATTCTCTTAATTTGAGGACCTGGCATGGGTGAGATGCATTCCCCTTCACCCAACCCACTCATACACCTACACGCCCCCTTGGACCAAAAACACATATTGAGTTTTGATGTATGTTCCAAAGTTAGAAGGCTCTGCATACAGAATTCTTGACTTAAAGTTTTGAGCTGGAGCACAGAGTGAAGAAATAACAAGCTCTTTTCTGCTGTATATCCTTAAGTAGTGGAAAGAATCTGAGGTGGTCCTGAGGTGTCAAAGGCATAATTTGATCTCCCTGTGACTACCTCAAAGAAAACATAGGATATAATGTTGTCGACCTAAGGGAGGATCTGTGAACCACCCACACTCCCAGATAGCTCTGCCTTCCAGTCTGACCACTGTCAGCCATCCATTTGGGTCTCTTTCAAAGGACCGATGGCAGTCTTATGACCAGGACATAAAGGCCTGCATTCTAAGGCATCTTTATCAACTTATTATGTCATCTACCATATAAGGTGTCTTTTATGTCTAGTACCCCAGCCCTTCTTGTATCTTTCTGTTTTTGTTTTTCTTTTATGGAAGGTAGAAGATCAGGAGCTTATAAAAAGACTTTTCATTGAGTAACAAAAACACTTACTCCACATTTGGGTGCCCAAGAACCCACCAAAAATACGATCTTGAAGAGCAAAGAGGAAGCCCTAAAATGTTATACTATGCCCTGCAAAAACCATGTACCATCTAATTAATGGCCTTCGATAACTAGTTCAATAATTAAAAATTATTACTATATAAGTCTATAATGGTGGCGCAGTGGTAGTGCCGCTGCCTCACAGTTAGAAGACCTGGGTTCGCTTCCTGGGTTCTCCTTGCGGGGAGTTTGCATGTTCTCCCCGTGTCTGCGTGGGTTTCCTCCGGATGCTCCAGTTTCCTCCCACAGTCCAAAGACATGCAGGTTAGGTGGACTGGCGATTCTAAATTGTCCTGTGTGTGTGTGTGTGTGTGTTTGCACACCCTGAGGTGGGCTGGCGCCCTGCCCAGGGTTTGTTTCCTGGTTTGTGCCCTGTGTTGGCTGGGATTGGATCCAGCAGACCCCCGTGACCCTGTAGTTAGGATATAGCGGGTTGGATAATGGATGGATGGATGGATAAATCTATAACACACAAAAAAGAGAAAATATTAACTAAAGAAAGCAACATGTAGAGAACAGGATAACCAGAAATAAAACTTAATGTATTAATAAATATGCAATATACCTCTCAAATATAGATAACACAAACAAAAAGTCAAGATAAAATTAAATAAGATAAAAGGCTAAAGTGACTATACATTACACAAATTAAATGGACAACAAGGGACAAATAAAAATATGAAGTTACCTCACTGGGCACTGGGCCATCATATCCCAGATATGCTTATCTAAGTTATCTAACTGTTTGGAATTGTGCAGGAGGAGTGCAGCACTAGTGACAAGTGAAACAGTTAAGCTACATTTTGCATAAAGTTTCATGAAATTGCTCCTACAATTTGTTTTGCAGTAGATTTCACAATTGTGAAGCATGAAACTTTCTAAAATTAGGTCTTTGGGGTTATTCCACATTTTTTCCATATTTCCCTTTCCACTATCATCTTCCAACACTGTCCAGATGACTGCTTCTTCCATGTAGTTCCACATGCTCTCATCTGACTAGCTCACTGTTTGTCTGTACATTCATTCACCTGACTTGGGTCAGAGATAACTTTATCTGTGTTCACTTTCCCTAATTCTATAAGGCCTGGAAGCCACATACCTAGATCAATGTAGTTTAGCAATAAAGAAGTGCTTTCAAGTATGTGCTTCCTAGCCCAGCTCACTACTTTCTGTGTTTTGCATGGGAATAATGTGTGCTATGCTTTTCCGCATGAAGACAATGACTGCAGATGAGATTAAAATACTGCCACAAACGCGTGCATGGGAGGCAGCTGCAGGGCCTGAATGAGGTCAATTCGAAACACCAAACCAGGGGTGGCAAAGTATACTAAGCCTTTCTCTCTTTCCACTGCAGACCACTTACGGGAAATTCCACCTGACCCTGATGATGTCACTTCCGGTCCTGGTCCCAACGACACCACTTCCGGTCTCAGCCCCACTGATGTCATTTCCTCTGCTTGTCCTTAAAACCTCCATCTTTACCTCAACAATTCACTTCTGTTTTGGACTCTAACCTGTATACATCTGTACATCAATTCTATCCATTTTGCAGAAAGGAACAATATACGGGTGGCTGCCCCAAACCTTTTTGTGGCTCCTTTTGTTTATCTTTGACAATACATGTGCAAATTTTTTAAGTTTCACCGCAAATTCAGTTTTGCACAAATAATTTTGCTGATCAGTATGCATTGCTATACTTCCATGGAAAGGTCAAATCATTTATAGTGGAGTAAAGTGAAAATGCATTAGATTTATGTTTTAAAATTTCTGCAGATGTTCAATTGGGTTCAGATGGTCCATGGTCACCTTTAAAGTCATGTTCATGAAACTATTGGGATGCAAACCATGCTTAATGGTGGTGCCAACGTCACTCTGGAAAAATCTCCCTCCCTGCAGAAAAAAGTCAACAGCATGGATATGATATTATGGTCTAGGGGGAAATATACACTCAAGCTAGTCCAGGAAAATGCACTTCACACTCCACACACCACTTATGACCTGCCAGGACTCCACATGAACTTAAGACATCTTTTGGTGTGTAACTATGTCCACTGTTGTAAATCCATTTAACTATATCAAACCTAAGAACTGGGGTGGCACTGTGGTAACTGCTTCACAGTAAGGAGACCAGGGTTCACTTCCCGGGTCCTCCCTTTGTAGAGATTGTATGCTCTCCCTTTGTTCACGTGGGTTTCCTCTGCATGTTGTGGTTTCCTCCCATAGTCCAAAGATATGCAGGTTAGGTGGACTGGTGATGCTACCTTGGCCCTAGAGAGTGGGTATGTGTGTGTGTGTGTGTGTCTTCTCCCTGTGACAACCTGATGCCCTATGCTTGATGGGATATTTTCCAGCTCCCTATTCAGGATGAAGTAGGTTTAGAAGATGGATGGATACTTTGGCACTGCTATCTTTTGTTACCTTTGCTCATGTTCACAACTTTGCACTGCACAACCATAATATGATTACCCATAGCCATGTCAATGACCTGTTATAGATCAAATGGCTAATCCACACTCTGCAATGATATATACAGTCAATGTGCTGTCAGTCTAACCATCCATACATCCATTTTATGAACCAATCTCTAGCAGTTTAGGTACAAGACAGAAACCAGCCTCAGGCTGGAGGACATGTCCATCAAAGGGACACTTGTGTACTGCTCAGTTTTGAGTTGGAATTAACATAAAATGCATGTCCTTATAATGTGGAAGAAAACTTGATAAAACCATTCTAGACCCAGGAAGATAAATATTGGATCGCTGAATCTATTAGAGAAGCAGTACTGACTACTACTACTGACTACAGTACTTTAATAAAGTGACCACTAGCGGCATGAGACACAACTTCACCTACACAAATAACAATGGTTTAATATTCACAAATTTCTTTTACAAATATTCCAACACAAGTTAAACAGATCCAACAAAGATTATTCTTTTAAACTCCTTCAACACCTCCTATTAAGTGTTGTCCACCTCCTCTCTACTTCCACTCCCCTATGGAGCTAAGATGGCCTCTTTTTATGACATGCCTGGGAGCACTTCTGGTGTTATTGCACCATGGAAGTAGCTCCAGATCAGGCAAAAGCCCCTCTAAGTGGGAACGGTTCTCTCCTATAGCTCCCTCAGTTGGCACTCATGGCACCTAGCAGGGTTTCTCAATGCATTTAAAATTCCTAACATACAGTACCCATACAGGAGAACAGCCACCTAGAGTATCAGGATACTGGACAATTTATGACATTTTCCCCCAATTTTTCCATTTCATAGCTCCAGGAACAGGCACACCCCCTATTCCAGCCGGAACCTCGGTCCAATGCCATCTCCTATTACAATGAATGAGTAGGCAACCTTTTACTTTATGATACTTGAGCATTGTGATCCAGGAGTGTAGGAGCAGCATGCCGTTAATAACATCTGTCCAACATTACAACATGTGTCCTCTTGACTACAGTTTGTTCATGATGTATATTTACTGCTGGGATCCATGTTAACAATGTATCTCATGAAACAACAATGATTAGAGCTGTCTTTGTTAGTAAACCTCCTCAACTATCACTTTCTTTTAACATCCCTGCAGTATCATATTGTGTAATAATAGTAAGTGACACCTGCTCAGAATTTTATAGATGATTGAAATGTTAATTGCTTCATTAACTCACACCATCAGCTTTAAATACTGTATATATTTGGTCACTGCACTATAAAACTCAATATTTAGTACCTTTCACATATGTGTGAAAGGTTATATATACTCTTAAATGATAATAATAATTGACCAATTTCTTTTCTGTCAGTCTGCCTGGATGATGGCACAGTCATGTTAAAACAAGATCATTTGTCTAGGGTGGCATGAGCTTTTGCCACCCTGGCACCTCCTCTGCACTGTGGCAGCATTTATGCTATTTCAGTGGCTTTCCTCTTCAGACTAAGCATATGGATCTTTTCCCTTTTCTTCTTCTTTTATTTATTTTTTTTAACAGGGTTATTATTTGGTTCTTTTCCAAGTAGTAGCAATATATTTTTCTCTTCTTTTTAGTTGGAACACAGAGGAGAGAGGAAAGGAAATAAACCTCTATGGATCTTGCATTTCAAGGTGAGAAAGAAGTCAAAACACAATAACAAAGTCGCAGATGAAATCTTAGGTGTATGTAACAGAGAAAAAAGACAAAATTAGAAAGAACTGAAAGAAAGAAGAAAAGTGAATAAATAAAGCTATTAGAACACAGGCGTCTGTTTTCTCCTGCTCGCTCGCGCTCTCTTTTTTCTCTTTTATCCAACAATAACAAATAAAAGAAAAGCAACACAAAAAGAGGGAAAATTCACACAGCCTTTTTCTTCCCTTGAAAATGCTGCATTAGGTCTTTTCCCGCAGTCAGTTTTGATAGTTCAAAGCTGGCAGTTCAATAAATAGCTGGAACCGGCACATCTCTGTTCTTGCAAAAAGAAATCAATGTTAATCCTATTACCGGCAGTTATCACCTAGCCCAGAAATGGTGGCAAGTGAGAAAAAAACTGAGATGTCAAAGTAGAAAGTGCGGGGGGGTTGGGAGGTTGGGGGCTAGTCACCCTTCATTCACTTTCAAACGTAGTTTTGATAATTTACTTCTATCAAGGAAGCCAAAGCTGGAATGTGTGTGAGTGTTACGATTGGGGGGGGGGGGGGGGGGGGGAGGGGATGGTGCGGCTAGGCTAAGCGGTGGTGGGGGGAAGTGGGGGGTCGGAGGTGTGTGGCGATTGATGTATTCTCTCATAATACAGGGATCAGACCCTGCTGCTGTAAGCAAGATGTTCGAGGCATAAAACATCATTTTCTGAATGTTCACACTACTTAGTGGTCCTCTATCCCGGAGTGCCCTGACATATGGCTTTTTCTCTTTCTCCCTTTAACTCTCTTTCATTTTGTTGTTCTTTGTGTTATACTTTTTTATTGCTCAGTTTGACCTTGGACATCTCATGAAACCAGAAGGTTTGGATGCTATATGCTTTACAGTGCTGTGTCTCCTTCTCAAATATACTGTTGATGGTAGGTAAACCTAGTAACAGCATTTAGAGGAGAAAATACAACAATAAAACAAATATTTTTACATTAATTTGTAATTAATTTTAAATTTATATACATTAATAATTCATTTTAAATTTACATGATGAATATTACTATAATGTTCTTTTGTCTATTTCTACAACTGGAAAACTGGTAATTTGGTGATATAATAATAATAATAATAATAATAATAATAATAATAATAATAATTCTTTACATTTATACAGCACTTTCTCACTACTAAAAGCACTTTTCATAGTGAGCGGGGAGCCATTTCAGCCACCACTAATGAGCAGCATCCACCTGGATGATGTGACGATAGCCGTTTCGCGCCAGTACACTCACCACATATCAGATGGGTCTGATTAGGGGGGCAGAATTACTAGGCCATGGAGGGCAATTTAGCCAGGACATTGGGATACACCCTGCTCTTTATAAAGGATGCCCACGGATCTTGTATGACCATAGAGAGTCAGGAACTTGGTTTTATATCTCATCCAAAGCATGGCTCCATTTTTACAGCACAGTGTCCCTGTCACTACACTTGGGAATTGGAATCCACATCAGACCGTAGGGTAAGTGCTCCCCTACTGGCTTCACCAATATCTCTTCCAGCAGCAATCCAAGCTTTTCCTGTTTGGTATTCCATCCAAGTACTGTCCAGGCCCAAACATACTTAGCGTCAGGTGGATGACCTGGTCACACAGTGAGCTGGAGGTGGAGATGGGTCTAACAGCTCTTCAACCTAGAAGATACACTGCATGCACCTAATCAGAGTAAAGATGAAGAAAAATGGTTAGTTAATAGCAGTAATAGCAGAATTCACAAGAGTTGTGGCATTCGTAGTTAAACAGCAGAATAAACAGTGTAATGTTAATGGTGGAAATGGATTTATGGGCAAGAACAGCAACATTATTACTAACTTTATAGCAGAAGAAGAAAGAGTACTTAATGTTAATGAGAACATTAGCACCCATAAAAGCAGCTGTTTTGGATATGTAGTAGTAGAAAAATGATGTAATGAAAGTAATTAACAAAAGCATTGCAATTAGTAATTCAATAGTAAAGTAAGAAATAATACAAAAGTAAACAGGGGTAATAGGAATGTTCATAAGAGCATCAGCATTAACGATTCAAGGTTAATGTTAACAGTATTAGTTATTAGAAAATGTAAAACAATAAAAAAAAGTATTAGCTTATTAGAAAATGACAACATAGGGAAAGTTAACATTTGAAAGGGAGATATTTACAAGATTAGCACTATTATTGCTAATTTTATATTAAAAGATGATACAGTTTTCAATTACACCATTTTAATAAATGAATAATAGAAGAAATAAAGTTAATTGGTAGTAATATAAGTACTCACAAGAGCAGCACTATTGCTAATTCAATAGCAGAAGGAGAAAGAATTTCAAAGAAGATGTTAATATTAATGCTGATAGTGTTAATTTAATAACAGAACACAAAATAATTAAGACTAAGGTGGAAATAAAAGTACTCATTGGAGTACTAATTTATTAGCAAAAGGAAACACTGAAAAATGTATTTCCTGAACCTCCCCTCCTGGCATACAGACAACCACCAAACCTTCAACAATTAATTGTCCGAGGCTCCCTAAGTGAACCAACAGAAAATGGCACATCTCCATGCCTACAGAAAAGATGCAAAACATGTGCCCACATCTATGATACAGACCGTATAGTTATACCACACTGCCGACTCGAACATCACATCAAGGGATCATTTTCCTGCAGATCATCTAATGTAGTCTACCTAATTTTCTGCATGAAATGTCCTGACACTGCACTCTATGTGGGAGAAACTGGACAAACACTCCGCCAGAGAATGAACTTACACAGGTTCCACATTAAACATGGCAACACAGATGTTCCTGTGGCGGCCCACTTCAACAGCCATGGACACTGTGAGAAGGACTTTAAGGTCACAGTGCTTATGGGCAATTTCAAAACACAGCAAGAGAGAAAAGAATGGGAAGTTAAACTCATGCTAAAATTTAATACTTTACAACATGGATTGAATAAAGACAAGAGTTTTATGGCCAGATATGAGGATTGTTTACATCTCTCAGAATGACAGACAACCTGTCTACAGACCCACATTGTTTTGAAAAACTCATTACAAACTTCAAAAGACCTTGTTGGACAGTTATCTTATCCAGAGATCTTGACAATACATTGTTCTTTTCTCTCTTGCTAAATTAACCCTAGCCTGAATGAATCTATTAATTTTTTACATACAAAATCTCTCATTTAAAGATTTACCAATGTTGTTTCTTGTCCTAGAGTGTGTATATAAACATAGGAAACTTCAGTTTCTGTATTACATCTTGCCTGAAGAAGGGGCCTGAGTTGCCTCGAAAGCTTGCATATTGTAATCTTTCTAGTTAGCCAATAAAAGGTGTCATTTTGCTTGGCTTTTCTTAGCAAAAGGAAAAATAACCATAACATTAACAGAAGTAATTGTGAAATTCATCAAAGCAACTGTTTTAGTAAATCAGTAGAAGAAGAAATAATAGTAATGTTAACAGAGGTTATAGCAATATTTGCAAGAGCAACAGTATTCATAATTCAAAAGCAGAATTCGAAATAATAGCAACATTGAAGATGGCAAATGCACAAGAGCAGTACTATTAGTAATTCAATAGTAGAAGAAGAGCTAAGAGTAGTATTAATAGTGGTAAGAGCAAAATTGGCAAGAGCAGAAGTACTAGTAAAACCAGTTAAAGGCATAATAGTATTATCAATGGAGGTAATAGACATATTTAAGACAGCAAGAGCATTAGGAATTCAATAAATGAAATAGATGTTATACTGTTAATGGTGTAAATAATATGAAATCATGGAGTAACATTATTAATAAATCAGTAATAGAAGAAAAACTAAAGTAATGTAGCATTAAAGTTGATAATAAAAAAGTATTTATAATATCAACATTATTAGTAATTCAAAAGTTAAAGAAGAAATACTGTAGCAGTAATCTTATCAGCATGGATTTCTTGCAGCTCCAGAAAACTAAGTTTGCATTCTGGCCTGATTTTTTTTTTTTGGGTGGGGGGGATTTTTTATATATTTTGTTAATCCCCCTGAGGTAAAATTGTGTTTTTGCATGACCTTTGGAGGTTGGAGCACAGGGTCAGCCATTGTACAGTGCTCCTGGAGCAATTTTCAATTTAAGGGCCTTGCTCAAGGGCCCAAAATAGTAGAATCCCTACTGGCAGTAACAGGATTTGAACCGGCAACCTTCCAGATATTGGCACAAATCCTTAGCCACAGAACCACCACTCTGCCTTAAGATCACCCTGTCTGACCCGTCATGACCTGTAAAATGAGAAGAAGTGGGTTCAGTAATGTGATTGGCAATAACAGCAGCATTAGATGAGGTAGCAATGGCAGTGGAGGGGCTACACAGCTAGTGGGCTTGCCAGGAACTGAAGTAAGAGTTGCAGTATAGGGACTATTAATAGCAGTAATGGTAGCAGCAGTTATGATTGTAATAATATAAACAGTACCAGAATCAGAGGCAAGAAAGTACAAGTATAAATGACAGAATTACTACCTACATATTGATATTATTACTAGGAATGGATGCAACAGTGTTGTAACTACATGAAGCAGGGCTCCACAATGAGAAAAAAAAAACTTACTTCACTGAAAAGTGGTTTGGCTGGCAGTAATAACAATCAACTTTGGAACACTTTTGGCTCCTGTGGGCTTGAACATTGCTTGGACAGTATCCATTTGCTCCCTGTAGCAGCAGTCCTAAAAAAGAAGGAGAGTAACAGATCTTAACTGGGCTGTAACACACCCTGGAACAACAACAGTAATGTTGTAGTAGTAATTCAACCAAATTTAAAAAAAGATATCCACATTCTGTAGTACTTAAGTTAAGAGTATCATTTTTAGAAGTAATATAAATAGAAGACAGTCAAATATATAGCGTGGTAACATGTAGAATGATGATTATATTGTTTTAGAATGATGACTGTAATATTTATTTCCTTATTTAAGACTAAATACTTCAAAAGATATCATAAGGGAGATATTGGTCCTAATGCATGATATTTTAGGATGTACTGACATGAGCATAAAATTATAATAAAACACAAACTATGTAACAAACCTGATAGTTTTGCAATTGCAGACATTCTACTAGAACTACCACAAAGCAAACAAACAAAAAATTAACTGTACTAGTACCAATAATATCAATAATATTAGCACTAGTGTTGGCTAATAATAGACTTTACCCTAGTAATGCTAGAAATTGCATTAAGACTAGCAACAACTGTGGAAACTGCATTATAAGAGGTATTGAAAGAATTAGGAAACCAACAGTGATCAAAGCAGCATTCCTTTAATAATAGAAGCATTCATAATAGCAATCATTTTGATCATTCAGTAGGAGAAGAAATATTGTTAACGGTTATAATAGAAGTATCTTGTGCCTAAGAGAAATTATTGCAACATTCATATTAGCTACTATAGTAACAATTGAATTAAAAACAATAGCGGCATTGATGCTAGTAAAAAAAAGCAGTAATAAGGACAGTAGGAGCAGTAGTATTATTAGTGATAATAGAGTTATTTATATTATCTATGATTGTAATATCACTAGGAGTAGAATTAATATAAATCCTACAACAGAAGTAATGGTAGTAGTAATCTAAAAAATGGAAATTCTAATGATTATAGCAGTAGCACAAGCAACATCAATGTTTTTACAGGTTAATTAAAAAGAGATAGTTACATAGATTAAAACGTCTGGGGAACCAAAGGGATAGCCAAGTCAAGAAAGCAAATATAAATATGCTAAAAGTTTCAGTCGCCTTTGAGCCAGGTTGGTTCCAAATGAACAATGACTTCTTGAGCAGGAAGGTCTTTCATTACTGTCTGGAATTAGAGATGCAGAAGGACTTGTGGGTAAAGTTCTTCTTCTGTGTCTTTGACTTTTAATCTGAGCATGGAATTGGAAGAGATATGAATGATGGTATGACATTTAAATTCTTCCTCAATGTACCCTTAAAGCTAGTCCCCATAGAAGCCACATATGACGACAGCTAGTGGAAATAACATTTACTGTATATGAGATCAAGCAGTTGTGGCAATATCAGTAGAACAGAAGTACTAGTAGTTGTAGTACAGTAACAATGGAACAAATCGTTGTAAAGGCAGTGTCATCCTTATCTTTAAAATGGAGGTTTAGAAGTAAAAGAACAGTATGCTTTAATGGGAGAGCAGGATTAGTAATAAAACTGTTAGCTGTAGATCTGGGGAATCTCTCTATAGTGTCACGCGCATAAACATTGGGGTCAGTTTAAAGGGTTGGCTAATGGTAATCTCCCACCTGAACACAGGATGGTGGTACTTACTAACACCTTTTCTCTTCCTCCCTCTGCAGACCAGAAGACTGACGGCTTTTACCACCCTTGATGTCACTTCTGGTGTCCAATTACCTGGACCGTCTCTTCCTCTTACCAGAAGACCTGCCATATTGAAGCAGTCACTCCTTAGACTTGTGATTGTGAAGACATTTCCTTTTTTTCAACATGTTCGCAAACTGTGTTTTTTCTTTTTCAATTATATGGGGTTTGCCTGAATTTGCCCCAACACGTAATGCTTGTTTGTGATTTGTTTACGATAGCCATTGAATGAGTTATTGGATTCACATGTGTGCTAATGCTGTCTTCTGCATCCATCCATTTATCTGTTTGTTTGCTTTCAGAAGCTGTTTAATGAAAATAAAAGGTGAGGGTAGCCAGACCTAGTAGAAGAGCATGGCATTGCAAGGTAGAGGCTGACCCTTGCAACATAATAGTGTTAGTGCACTAATGACTTAGAGAAATGGAAAGGCAATAAGGGTCGGTAGGGAATGTGAGCCTCATAATGATAGTCTTCTTTGATATCTCTGTTAACATTTAGTGTTGAAGGTTTATTGTCAGTTCTTATTGTTTTAGCTGTTTTTAAATCTGTCATTCATTCAAAGGTGCTACTGGCTGGCTGCAACATACTTGACCCACTGGACAACAGAACTTCTTCCTTTGCACCCAGTGAAGGTGAGCAGTATGCCAATATCCCACTCAAATGTGAAGAGCAGGTTTCCACCTTGAGATTTCACACTTGATAAGCAGTATTTACTGCTCTGATTTAAACAGCCCTTGCTGAAACACTTGATTTTTAACCTTGATTTTTACTTTGCAATTTTTTTTCCCCGTTTTTAAGGACACCAGTGACCCCATTTGAATCTGGCCCATTTGATATTCCTGCAATAAATTAAAGGGCAGCAAAAAAGGCTTTAACATGTAAAATAGCAGTGACATGCTAAATAATGAGGTGACGCGGAATTGTATTTCCCAGCCAGGCGGCTCTGGGGTATTCCTCTGCCTGGCAGCTGTTTATTTTGCCTCCCAGGTTTCTGTTGCTGTTCAGCAGGGTGGCAATGGTGTTGGGAGGGGGTGGTAAGAGACACGTGAATATGGAAATAACATTAGTAGGCAAATGCCGAAAGGTAGATTACTGTGTATCACCTCCTTGGCCTCAGCAGGCATGTTTAGGTAGATGAACAAAGTGGGAAGGAAATTATATAGCAGGAAAATGACTCTGGTTATTGCTCCTGGTGTGGAGCACCTGCTTTGATTCCAAGACCTCATTTTCCTTTCCTCATTTCCCCTTTTCCTTTATCTGTATTCTGTTAAGAAAGAATTAATAAAAGGAATAAATAAAATATGCCTAGTTAAAAAAAGATGCAACACATACTCCAAAATGTGATTTAAACCAACACATTGTACTCTCATAGTAGACCATACTGTTTGTTTAATTTCTTTGTTTTCAGAATAGTCTGTACCAAGTTCATATTCATTTTTCTAGATCCTTATCAGCATGAAAATGCTCAACGTCAAATGTTTTTTCCGGTGATGGAGTCCTAAGGTATTTTTAAGCTTTTCTTTCTGCTTAATGTCTTTATAGTCTTCCTTTGTTCCCGTATAACAGTGTAGCACAAAAGCAGGGTATCTAGAGTGCACTGTTACTTCCACAACATTAAAAGTTAGAATGTAGGCAGAGTGGTTAACTGTAATTCCTCACTGTTCAGATGAACGGGCACAGACTCTGTGTGGAGGCTTAATGTTCTCTACCTTGTCTGTAACCAGTAGGGAGTGTCAGTGAGCCCCAAACTCCAGATACCAACACAACCAGCACAGTCCCAGGTTCAAATAAAGGTTTTTGTTTATTAAGCACAATACCTTCACAAATGAACAAGATCCTGAGAGCCTGATATCATTTTCAGGCCTGCATAAAAGAATAGAGCGGTCAGGAGGGTCAAAGGCTAATTGTAACAATATAAAACTGCAGAGTTTCAACCATCAGAAGACATTAAATTGTCATTAACAGCCATACTATTTTTTGGATACTTTAAGGGAAAAAGATATATTTCAAACAGATTAATAGTTGTTAAACATATTTGGGTCTAGCACTATTGATTTTTCCAATAATGGTCTGACAACTAACAATAATAGTACATTAGGAACTGTGCGAGTCAGCAATCTTTTAATAATGTTAAGAGTGGGCACTGCCAGAACAGCAGATAAGCTTTTCAGTAGTTTTGGTACTGACTCTAAAAGAAAAGTAGTTGATTTAATTTTAACTTTCAAGATATGATATCCTGTTCTGTTATACTGTTAAATTCACTAAGGTGGTATTAAAAAGGAAAGATTGGTTTGGGTCCATAGTACTAAACTTTTTAGATGTTTTTGAAATTTGTAGTGTTGTTATTTCCTAAAAATGTGGTATTAATACTTGTTGTGATTTTTCATGGCATTTCACATTTCTGTTTATCAAATTATCCACTATTCTAAACAGCACATAGAAGTTATTTTTGTTTTCATCTATTAGTCGGGAAGTGTAGTTCAGTACAAGAGCTTTTTAAATATATACTTTCTGTGATGTCTTTCCATTCATTTTCAAGTAGTTTAACTAAAAAAGAATGAAGATGTGGAGTTGGGATATAATTGCAAAATGCTTCTTTCCTTTTATTGAACTATTTTTTTTTACCAGGAACCTAGTATCAGTGCTCACACTCCCAACTGTACATGTTATTTGAATGGTATCCCTGCATTATAAAACAGGCCCCATACACTACATTTTAATCACAAATCAAAGAATTCAGCACTCCCAAACACATTCAAATGAACCACAAGGAACTGTGGGTTTCTCCCACTGTTACAGGGCTGAGGGCCGCCTCTTTGGGGACCACTCACAAAATACATTGAACAGTACAGAACATGCATGGACAACTAGAAATTAAATAATCAATACTGTTAACATAAACAGTGAAGAAAACAGACATAAAACAACAATTCAGTACCTGCCATGAGATGAATCCTGGCTGAAACACAACAATATGTTAACTTGTCTAAGAAGTTCTTCATAATTAAATTTAATTTTCTGTCTAGATGCTGCTCTGCTCTTGATTTAATCTTTGATTGTGTTGGTGAGGGCAAGACCAAGTGAAACACAGTTAAGTAGTGGCAGAAATAATTTAGCAGACTAATAATTTTACATTGAATCTAAGCCCAAGAATTAGATCGATGTATAATTATAATACTGAAGTGGATTTTAACAATCTGGCTAAACCCTAGCAGGAATGTAAATCTTTTCTGAAATGTTTTTCTTTTGACTGTTGTTTAACCATAGAATTCATCAATCAACAATAATATTATTTTATGGCTGTGTCAGATAAAATAGTGCCAGACTCAGCCAAAAACAACAAGTGAGGCTAAGGCAGTCTGTAAATTAGTATAATTTTGCCAGTGAGTTAATATTTAGCAAACTGCATTTTAAACAGCAAATACTTTTCAGACTGATTTTATGTTGTTTTTTTTTAACTACAGATCAGGTTATTAATATAGGCATTTCCAGTGGAGCATCTTATTTTAATTCTGTGTGTAATTTTGCTGTATTATGGTTGGCTGTCATTTGATTTGGGGCTTGTTGCATAATTCATTTTTGATCTGACTATACACTGGGATACTGGGCATCCCCAACAGAATAATAACTGAAGGGATTTTAAAATCATAAGGTCATGGACAGATTTGGGGATAAATTATAACATCCATTTTAGCTAGGATGAAGACCATAAGTTAAAAAAATCTAGGCCTTTTCAAAATATTATCTCAATTATTTATAAAGGGTACGCATTTACTTGCATACCAGATCACTAACCAGCAGATCATTTCCCTTCAACATAATCTTGGTAAGGGACCAGGCAAAACTGAATTCCAATATTTTCTTTCAGTGATGGCACATGGATATATGAAGTTCCTTTTAATACCTTAAAATGCTGCAAACCAATAGAGTGGATACTTCATTGTGAGCCAGGGAGCATACATTAACAGCCACAGTGTTGTAAACCTTCACACTTGGGAGGATTTTACTCTAACTTTTTAATTTATGAGGTTTCAGACATTTCCCCATGACTAAAGTCAATGTGTATATTTTGATTATCAGCTTCAAAAGACAGTTGTGGTCTACATTGGTGACTTTGAGGGGCTACAATTTCATTTCTTAGATTTACTGTTACCCAATAAACCTGTTGCCTGAATTTGTGCTGCTAACTTTAGCTTTGCATTAATTATGGCCTAGAAAGAATGAAGCGAAATCTGAAATTACCAAATTATTAAACCAAGTTAAAGCGTTTTTCAGCTATGGCTATCAACATTTATTTATTTATATAGCACATTTTCATACAAAAAGTAGCTCAAAGTGCTTTACATAATGAAGAGAAGAAAAATAAAAGACAAAATAAGAAATTAAAATATTTTTGTATCAGGTTCCAACCCTGTTGTATTAACAATTACCTTTTGTGATTTAATAAAATGGTTATTGTGCAGGTCCAGCTAATACCTTAAGGTAACCAGTAGCTTTAGAGTTCTGGCAATTTTGTTTCCCCAGGGGTAAAAAACTGAGCTTACCTGCATTGTGGGCTCATAGCCACCAGGTGGCAGCACAATAATAACAGTGGTGAAGGAATTTAGTATTATGTAATATTAAGAATAAAAGGGACACATAGTAGTTACAACCAGCCCAAATTGTTACAACTCCACAGTGATCAAGAAAATGATGAACAAAAAAGGAAACATTTACTGTGCAGATTTTACATGTTTGACATTTCATCTATACACCCATTTTATGAACCCTAATGTGTAGAGTTGTGTGAATCCAGAATCCATCTAAGCAGTATCAGGAGTAAAGCACGCACTACTGCAAAATGGGACACCAGTCTTTAATTGATGAATTTATTGTGATACTTCATAGTAAAGTTCCTTTAATGGATTGTGGCTGTTATTGTCTCACACCTTGCATTTTATTCATTGTGTATGCAAAGCCACACAATATCAATGACAACAGATATTTCAGCTTGCTGTTTCCCTCTGTATTATTATACCCAATATAACAGAAGGACTTTTAATCATGAGCATTGATCATAAAAAAGGCTGTCAGAAGCTTTAAATCTCTGTTGGCTCCAGTCTGGCTTTGTCATTCCTAGTAAGCAGTTTCATGCTTACCTGGCACCTTTATTTGTGAGCTGCTCCCTCTGTAGCGGCTTTTAAATCTTTGACTTGCATCTTCAGGATAGGAGGCTGCAAATGTTTTTTATTGAGTGCTGACTCAGGAGCTTTCTGGGCTTGTGGATGCCTAAAATGTACACTTTTGTGTGGTGTCACATCATAACTGAGAAGACCAGCAATTAGACTGAGCATGGACAGTTAGCAATGACAGAGACAGATACAGGAATCTATCACTCAATAAATCAATCTGTCTTTAATTCCACTTTTATAAAATATCTATCTATCTATCTATCTATCTATCTATCTATCTATCTATCTATCTATCTATCTATCTATCTATCTATCTATCTATCTGTCTGTCTGTCTGTCTGTCTGTCTGTCTGTCTGTCTGTCTGTCTGTCTGTCTGTCTGTCTGTCTGTCTATCTATCTATCTATCTATCTATCTATCTATCTATCTATCTATCTATCTATAAAACAATGAAAAAGTTTTTCTTGTATTTACAAAAAGAAAAATTATTGTAAACATATACCACTATTCAATTTTCTTTGTGAGTTGTTTTGCATTTTCAGAAATATATTTTATGTGGATAGATGTGTACTGGAAAATTTGCTGGTGTAAGCCAAGATGATGATTTGGAAAACACAGTGTAATTTGGTGGGTAACACACTAACCACTGAAGCTTTGTTAATGTTTAATTAAAGTGCCTATTTATAACAGAATGAAAGTAGGATTCGCTTATTAAAAAATGACAAATCAACCTGAAAAAAAAAAAAATAAAAAAATAACAGGGCAACACTTTACTTTAGGTACTGCAAAATGTATCTATTACTCATTTACTCTCATGAAGCAAGACAGTAACAAATAGTTCTTTTACTCTTAATTATGGTTATAAAGTATGAGTAAAGTGGTTACATTACATCTCTGTGCAGTGTTACATTTGATATGCTGGTAAAATTACTTATGAATATTAAGGAATCACAGGTCTTATAATGAAGTATGCAATGTAAAGAGACATACTGTAGTTCTCATTTAAGCCATTTTGAACCTTTCCAAAGTGAAGTTATTTTAGTATTCCATATGGCACAGATGAATAAACACTTTACTGATGCTTTGTAAGGGTATTATCATTAAAATAAACCTTTGTTAAGGTCTTGTTAGGTAAGAGTAAATGTGTAATATATGCATTATATTATACATAAAGTGTTACTAAAAGCAGTATTGTCAATTAATGATGTTTTCTGTTCAGTTGAAGATGTATTTCAAATGGCATACCCTTTGTGGAAAAACTTCTATTTGTTTCCATGTAAGAAAATACAGCTTGTTTCTGAAGTTAAAATGATCTATCTATCTATCTATCTATCTATCTATCTATCTATCTATCTATCTATCTATCTATCTATCTATCTATCTATCTATCTATCTATCTATCTATCTATCTATCTATCTATCTATCTATCTATCTATCTATCTATCTATCTATCTATCTATCTATCTCCTTTCCCTTTAGTCCTTTCTTTGCCCCCATATTTTCCCTCTTCTTGACTGTTATATACTGTGTTACAGTAAATTGTGAATGTAATGTTGTAGCTCAGACAGTGTGCTCTCTGGAGGCTTACTGCTGAGTTATGAGATGTTAGGAGGCTCACGTCACCTCTAGCTAACCACTGACAACAGGTGATGATGTCATATAGTGGGTGAATGAAGTACCCCATACAGCACTACCTTGCTCTTGCAAAAATAAAGTTGTCAAGGTTACCTGGAAAGATGCTCAATGAGAAAAATGTCACTGTGAGTTTTCTGGAGACAGCCAAACTGATATCTGAACTCTTGGCACTTCAAACGTTAGCAGATGACAAACAGGCTAGGTGAAATTACAAAAAGAAACCTAAAGACATCAGAGCATGAATTCCCACCTGGACCCCTATTTTGACAGAGCTGTCCCATGATGGACAATGGCGCAGCTCCAGTTTTGGAATCATTGCAAGGGCCTTCAATTTACACAACACTCAGGTGTGATCATATTATCCAAAGACAGCAAATATAACATAATAGAATTTAATGGATTTTCTTTTTGGCATCTTTGCCATGCCAGCGAGAAGGTTTCTTCAGGCTTGGGGCTCAGAGACTCAGACCACCGTGGAATATTGTAATGAAGGCAAATCAGCACATGCGAATATTCACCCCCACTTGTACCACCCAATTCCCATTGCAACCACCAACCCCCCCCAAGCCCCCACCAACCCCTACCTCCCCCCCCCCCCCCCCCCCACACACACACACACACTTCCCTCATGCACAAACCATGTTTATCAGGTCCAGGGCACTGTATTTTGATGTCAATAAGCAATTTTTCTTGCCTGGTCTCCTGCCTGACCCCTTTAATCCATCAATATATTATTAGAGATAAAGTTTTGTGGACGCCTGCTGCAGTCACAAGATAAATGACATCTCTGAAGTCACGCATTAAAGACTAGATTAAGGCCTTGTGACTGTGTCTTCAGTGCTCATCTTCGTGCTTCTGTCCAACCTATCACACTAAGTGACAAGAAAGAAAAATAATGAACTGAGGCAGAAAAAGCAAAGAGATATTTTTTTTCCCTACACAAACTGCATCTGTCTTCAGTGGGGATTAGGCTGCATTAGGAAAGTGCTGGAAAAAAGAAAAAAGGGTGTGTGTGCACGTGCAAGACAGAGAGAGAGGGAGAGAGAGGTTGCCTTCTTGAGTCCTAGTCACGCATACTCAAGTTTGGCATATAAATGACATGTGCAGTCTTCCTGCAGGCCTCTTAGGATGCCACAACACACATTAGCCACATCTGCAAAGAGAATAGCCAGTTAAACCCCAGAGCAAAAGGGTCATGAGCTCCAAAAGAGAGTGGCAGTGTCACCTAGAAGATTTTGGCAAGCCTGAGATAAATTATAGTCAGGGGGGAGTATCTGATCCCAAAGCCCTGAGCAAGAAACCCCTGGAGAAACACTAATAAAGTGCAGTTACAAAGCTTTTTTTTCTTTCCCACTTTATATAATCACTTGAAAAGTGCTGTGCTGTTAGCATAAAATGTGCAATTCAAAAGGCTAAAATGTGAAATATAGAGAGTAACTACAGTGATTAATATTCAGCGTTTAATCAATATTGAAACAATGAAATACTTAATATAATACATCACTTTCTTTATACAGTTCATATACAGTACTTTATATATACCTGTACACTGTGTATATACACTCATTGGCCATTTCTTTAGGTAAAGTTTTTAATGGGGGTTCCATTTTGCCTCCAGAGTTCTTTAAGACACTGCAAGCATTCCTTAGTGATTTTGATTTATGTTAACTCAATAGCATTAAGCTGTTCTTACAAGTTTTCACACTCATACTGTGAACCACCCATTCCAGCTCGCCTCAAAGGTCCTCTAATGAAGTAAGATCTGTTTTTTTTTTTTCAGGCCAACAAAGTAAACTGAAGTTACTACTGCATTGATGGAACCATTTTAAGATGCCTACTTTGTGACCTGGAACACTATCCTGCTAGAAGTAACAATTTTAAAAAGGGATGTCTAAAATGTACACTTTAGTGCGGTGTCACACCATAATTGAGAAGACCAGCAATTAGACTCAGCATGGACAGTAAACAATGTTAACCTGACAGAAGCTGACACAGGAATCTATCTATCTATCTATCTATCTATCTATCTATCTATCTATCTATCTATCTATCTATCTATCTATCTATCTATCTATCTATCTATCTATCTATCTATCTATCTATCTATCTATCTATCTATCTATCTATCTATCTATCTATCTCTAAAATAATTATATAAATTGTTTCTTGTCGATTACAAAAATAGGCAGCTGGCCCTAATGGAATGCTCATAGTCAGCAATAATGTTTAGCTGTACTGTTTCAAACAATTGTGTGTAAATCTGCAAGGGATAATCAGAATGCAGATGTTTTAAGTCACCTGACACTTCTCGATGTACCATCTGCAAGTAATTTTCCACCAAGTACTGTATTCTTGCTCAAGAAGCTGGTTAGTTCACCAGTGAATGCAAAGCAGACAGAATCTATATATATATATATATATATATACAAGTGTTTTGCAAGACGAGCTAAAATTTTTAGTAAATTTTTACTTGATAAACGAGTGAGGTCTTGCAATATGAGTAGTATGAATATGCTTTGTCTGCTGAGTGTCATGTGATCACAACTAAGCTGATGGTTCTTCTCTCTCTCTCTCGTTGCGGGATTGTGGGCAATCGTCTCCTATTCTCCGTCTGAGTCGGCGCGCCACACTCATATACTCAACATCCGTACAAGCGTATACTGTTTACTACAGCATTGTGACTGTGTGTGTGTGTGTGTGTGTGTATGTGTGTGTGTGCGCGTGTGTGCTGTGACGTGCGAGTCCCTGTCTTGCACCCCAAAACACGAAGCTGAGTCTCAGTACTTTAACAACACCAGCTTTATTCAGCTTGAAACAGCAACAGCACGGTTATTTATTGTAGCGGGATCTGCCACTCTCCTATACACAGACACAGCAGTCAGGCAGACACTGTGCCCTGCGCATTTATAATGTTCCTTGTATCACCCATCGACAGCAGGCGCTTATAGCATGTCTGTGATCTTTTCGGATTCGCTTTTACGGCGAACTGCTACAATGCTGGGAGACTGCGATTGCTTTGGGACGCTCTTCCGCATGTCGTCCCGTTGGGTGGAATCCCACAAGAGTTTAGAAACTCACTCACACCAGCCATGATTCAGTTCAAAGGTAAAGTGCAGGTTAATTTGTTTTATGTATTTTTACTTTATATTTTGTATTAATCATTTTTATATGAATAGTTTTGGGTTGTGGAACGAGTCATCTGATTTTCCATTATTTCTTATGGGGAATTCACTTTGATATACGAGTGCTTTGGACTGCGCGCACGTTTCCGGAATGAATTATGCTCGCAAACCGAGGTTCCACTGTATATATATATATATATGTATATACAGTGGAACCTCGAGATACGATCACCTCTGTATACGAGAAATTCAAAATACGAGGAAAGTATGAGCGAAAAATTCAGATCTAAATACGAGCATTGGCTCACGTAACGAGCCACGAGCCAGGCTGTGGGTATAGCTCGCGGCTTAGCGAGGGGGCGTGGTAGCTGTAGCGAGCCGCAGGGCGATCTGCGGTGTCTGCGTTTCTCACCTAAGTGCACAGGTGGGAAACTGCCCACATCCATGATTTGTCCTGTGGCTGATGGGCTGGGCAGGGTTGCCACCCGTCCTTTAAAATACGGAATCGTCCCGTATTTGAGAATGAAATTGTGCGTCCCGTTTTGAATCAATACGTATGCGTCCCTTATTTTTTTGTATTAAAAGTGGTAACCCAGCAGCTGCCATGTCTTCCCCGCATATATAGAGAAGCGCAAGCCGGTTAAGGGGGAGAAGAAGTAAAAGAAAAGAGAGGAGAGGAGAGAGAACGGAGGTTGCAGGAGGAGGCAGGAATCCGCAGCAGTAGGAAGTCGGTGCGAGAGAGCGAGCGAGTACAGGCTCGCGTGTAGCCGAACAGGCGAGCCAAACAGCTGAAGCAGGACGGTGTAGAGAAGGTCAGCTGCATTAAGTGTCTTGCCTGTTGCAGAGCCCGCATGGGAGAAGCAGGTGAGACGCTAACAGAGAAGAAGCACCGGGGATTGTCATCTGTTTTTTGAAGACTGCTTCCTGTTGACGTTTTAACCTCGTGTTAAAGGATTGTTATTCTTATGTACTTTAAACCTCCACTTCACAACTGTTTTAAGGATTATTTATTTAAAGATTTATTGAATGCTCTACTGCACTTTGGACACCTGTTTTGATTCTTTTAATAATCAGTTATATTATTTACCAGTGTTATTTATTAAAGGTAGACTACAGTATATATAATTTATCAGTGTTATTTGTTAGGAAAATTGATTTTTATGTTAATATATTTGGGATGCGGAACGGATTAACTGGATTTCCATTATTTTCAATGGGGACGTTTGTTCTAGATACGAGAAATTCGCTATACAAGCTCAGTGCTGGAACGAATTAAACTCGTATCTAGAGGTTCCACTGTATATATATATATATATATATATATATATATATATATATATATATATATACTGTATATATACAGTTAGGTCCATAAATATTTGGACAGAGACAACTTTTTTCTAATTTTGGTTCTGTACATTACCACAATGAATTTTAAATGAAACAACTGAAAGACAATGAAAGACTTTCAGCTTTAATTCAGTGGGGTGAACAAAACGATTGCATAAAAATGTGAGGCAACTAAAGCATTTTTTAACACAATCCCTTCATTTCAGGGGCTCAAAAGTAATTGGACAATTGACTCAAAGGCTATTTCATGGGCAGGTGTAGGCAAGTCCGTCGTTATGTCATTATCAATTAAGCAGATAAAAGGCCTGGAGTTGAGGTGTGGTGCTTGCATGTGGAAGATTTTGCTGTGAACAGACAACATGCGGTCAAAGGAGCTCTCCATGCAGGTGAAAGAAGCCATCCTTAAGCTGCGAAAACAGAAAAAAAAACATCTGAGAAATTGCTACTATATTACGAGTGGCAAAATCTACAGTTTGGTACATCCTGAGAAAGAAGGCAAGCACTGATGAACTCAGCAACGCAAAAAGATCTGGACGTCCACGGAAGACAACAGTGGTGGATGATCGCAGAATCATTTCCATGGTGAAGAGAAACCCCTTCACAACAGCCAACCAAGTGAACAACACTCTCCAGGGAGTAGGCGTATCGATATTCAAGTCTACCATAAAGAGAAGACTGCATGAAAGTAAATACAGAGGGTGCACTGCAAGGTGCAAACCACTCATAAGCCTCAAGAATAGAAAGGCTAGATTGGACTTTGCTAAAGAACATCTAAAAAAGCCAGCACAGTTCTGGAAAAACATTCTTTGGACAGATGAAACCAAGATCAACCTCTACCAGAATGATGGCAAGAAAAAAGTATGGAGAAGGCGTGGAACAGCTCATTATCCAAAGCATACCACATCATCTGTAAAACACGGTGGAGGCAGTGTGATGGCTTGGGCGTGCATGGCTGCCAGTGGCACTGGGACACTAGTGTTTATTGATGATGTGACACAGGACAGAAGCAGCCAAATGAATTCTGAGGTGTTCAGAGACATACTGTCTGCTCAAATCCAGCTAAATGCAGTCAAATTGATTGGGCAGGGTTTCATGATATAGATGGACAATGACTCAAAACATACAGCCAAAGCAACCCAGGAGTTTATTATATAAAATTCTTGAATGGCCAAGTCATTCACCTGATCTTAACCCAATTGAGCATGCATTTCACTTGTTGAAGACTAAACTTCGGACAGAAAGGCCCACAAACAAACAGCAACTGAAAGTCGCTGCAGTAAACGCCTGGCAGAGCATTAAAAAGGAGGAAACCCAGCATCTGGTGATGTTCATGAGTTCAAGACTTCAGGCTGTCATTGCCAGCAAAAGTTTTCAACCAAGTATTAGAAATGAACATTTTATTTCCAGTTATTTAATTTGTCCAATTACTTTTGAGCCCCTGAAATGAAGGGATTGTGTTAAAAAAAAGAGGAAATAAAGAGGAAATTTCAGGCCAAGAAGCAGCATTAGACCAAAGTGATGAAACAAAGGAGCTGAATGGAACAGCAGAAAACTTCCCAGGTATTTCTACTTCAGAAGTGAACAAAGATTCGGCCATTAATCTGAGCAATTCACCTGAAGGTGTGCCACCTGCTTTAGCACCACTGCTGTAGTGGCAGAGAATATTGATATTTCTCTATCAGATGACAGATCAAGGGCACTGAGGAAGTCCATATTCTGCAGGAATGCTCCTGAGAGATTGAATTTAACTGAGAGATTGAATTTAAGATTGAATGAAGTTAACTAAAAAACAATAAGTGAAGTTCTGTCTTGTTAGATGGGCTATTAAGCCTTAATGTGCTATTATTACTTCTATTTTTAGTATTATTATTATTATTAATATTATTATTGCTATCACTATTGTTACTTTTATTATTATCACAGATTGTGGGAACTGATTAAGGAGGGAGGAATGTTCTAATTGTGGCTTTATGGTCAAAGTTTATTTTTAACCAGCAATCAGATATGAGGGTTTCAGCCTATGCTCTTAGTGTGTGAGCAATACGTCTAAGTAAGGAGGCAGCGTTGTTCTGGAAGCTATTCTTAACTGTTATCATGCTGCAATAAAAAGTGTGGCTACCAAAGATACTACTACAGTATCTTCAGCTGTTTTATACATTATCCACCTGAAAAAGTGCACAACAGCAGCAGCAGCAGGCTGCAGTGGAATACCCCGAACATCTTTTCAGCTCGAGAGATGCATTCTAGGAAATATATAGTAATTCAATAGGAGCCCTGCAGAGGGTGCACTACAAGTACAATAGTGGTACTTGTGCATTTTATACCAGGTATACATTTTGGCCCACATTCAACCCATCCAGCAATTGTAATAGGCATACTGGTTTCAAGTAGGTCTTAAACAATTATCATCCAACATTATTGTAATGTGAGGAACATAGTGATTAAGTTTAGCCACCAGAATTTACTCACAAGCCAATTAGAGCCACCTCAGTTTTATATTATATTCAATATTTACTACTCCAAATGCTGTAAAATTTGGGTGAGGAACACCTATTTCTATCTGCAAGGCACCTTAATGTCACTTGATTAATATTTAATGTGAGATAAGCAGAAGAACTTAAAAGCCTGTTTCTCTCTAACAAGATAGATTTTTCTTTCTTCTTTATGTTTACTACATAACAGTGTACAGATTATCACAGCAAGTTAAACCTGACTATCATCTGCCTATTTTTATTTTGAAGTTACATTTTTGCTTAGAAGAAATTCTGTGAGATCCCAAGTGTAGAGAGTCGAGGCTTTCTAAATCTTTAGTGTAAATCTGTTAATGTGCTATGTGGACAATCTCCTAAAATGTGCACTAATAACACTGCACAACAAAGTTTTTGCTTCTTGAATACTGTTGGGTGTTATAGATTTGTGGGCGCTGATCACGAATATCACATAAACATTTACCCATCTTTTGAATTTAATAGCTTATGTGAAACATAAACGTGACTAAATCTGTTATTGTCAGTAAACATTGTCGCAGGTTGAGGCCCTTGTCGTCCTCTTGAACCCTCTGACTCGACTCCAGACACCAGGTAAAAGTCCAAATATTACTTTTATTTGAACAATACAGTGCACAAAGCACCCTCCACAATACTCATAAATCAATAAACACACCACAATAATCAATCCTCCACACTCCCAGACACTTTGCCACCCTTCCTCCCAGCTCAGCTCACTGTACTGGTTTCTCAGAGTCCTTTATATAGTCCATGACCCGGAAGTGTTTCTCCCTTCTGTCCATGTGATCATGAACACTTCTGGGTCGGATAAAAAGCTCCTTTCTTCAACCTGGAAGCACGTCGTTGCCTCTTGTCATGTGATCATGATGCACCTCCGGGTTATAGGGCAAGTAAGAGTCCGGCAGCCTCCCCACAGCGACTCCTGGTGGTCCCCATGGTATCCAGCAGGGCTGTGCATATAAACTACAAAGTCCATGAGGCCCTGCTGGAATTCGGGGAACGTCCACGCTGTTGGAAGAGCTCCACCTGGCGGCCTGGGGGTGAGGGCCGGAATATTTAGCCAGCCACCCACCACAACATATAAATGTCTATTTCTCAGAGTTCCTTTTTGATGCAGTAAAACCAAAACGATATTTGTGCATACCCTGTAGGTACCTGTCACAATCAGCAAGACCTTTTCAGGTAACAAGACTTTTCAAAAAAAAATGTTGTGCAGTGTAACTGGAGACAGATAAGAGAACAAAAATGGTGAAATCTGTCATTGTATGTGGGGCCTCTCATATTTTCAAAAACAGTGTAGCAATGCCATCATGTGACCACTGGAAGAGCCAACAGGTGACATCAAGAAGCTATTTAAGATGGTGTCCAAATTTCAAAACATCTTTAGGAAGTGTGTAACTTTGTGTGTAACTTTTTATTTTTTTTTAACTTGGAGCCTTTTCATGTCTTCTGGTAATGATTTTTGTTTACTGATTTGGTTTTGCTATTTTTGGTTCCATGTACAGAACCTTCTGTTATTTAAACCTTGCTTTAGTGCTGGGCGATTTTAACGATTGAATCAATTAATTTGAATTTGTATTTTAAGGCGAAATGCTAATAAGAAAACCACATTTTAAATATTTATCCAATAATCTATCAATTATAAAAAGAAATCCTGTCCTGGAAAGCAAAAAGCAAGTCTACGATACGTGATCTTCTCGTAAGACATTTTAAAGACCCGCGAGACCAAAGACATGCTCTACTTATAATCTATCAAATAGGACAATAGACAGCAAAACATTCAGTCTTGTGAAGGATTTGAGCACACACAGATCCAGGGCTCTCAGCGCATATAAAGCGTATAAGGACAGTACATTATAAGTTAAATGTCGACATATAAGCGAAGAAGAAAGCAGTTGCGGAGAAAAGAGACTCAAATGCGTTGGACAGAAAAAAGAGCAAAAAAGAATAATCGAGGTGTAAATTCAGAAAATAAGGAAAGTAATTATCAGCCCGGAACAAGTGGAATTGAAAAAAAAGCATGTCCAATCCGGCTCAGAATTAAATGACAGTGAGTAAAAGACAAACTAGAACTTCATAAAGATGTTTACAAACATTGGTGCTAAACACATGCAGAGCAGGTTAGAGACTATGAAACCAGGGAAATTAGAAAGGCTCAAAAAAAAAAAATGTTGGCGCTATACACATGTGGAGAAAGTTAAAGGATATGAAAGTAGGAAAATTAGAAAATATAAAAAAGTAAAGATCGCAGTAGCGCAAACAAACAAACTGCCTCATTTAACTATGCACTAGTCTAACTTTGGGTTTACACAATAATTACTACACTATTGCACCTTAACACTTAATCCTACTTTATTCACATAATTTTACTTATTTATTATGTCCTGCTATACTGTTATCTTTCAATCTATGACTTTTTGTTAATCTAACTGATATTCTTCTAATTTTGCACGGTTTTTGATAAGCGTATCAGGATGCATTTCACTGCGTGTTGTCCTGTATAACTATGCATGTGACAAATAAAGAATCTTGAGAATCTTAAAAACGGAGCTTACCGCACATGCATTTATTGGTTACTTTGTTCATGTATATATATATATTTATCTGTCTGCTTATTTAAAAACCTAAATTTACCCCAGTAGTCAAAAACGTTCTGTCTAGCCCTTGTATAAAAACCTAGACAAAAGCTGGGGTATCACCTTGGTAACCCCATGTACTTTTGGAACTGTGAGAGGAAAATAGCACGACTTTACAGACAGGAGTCCAATGCAGAATTCTACTTACTTTTTTACTTTGTAAAAAAAAATTATTAACTGCTGATGATGTAGATCGTTTTGTCTGTGCTGAAATTCCAAACAGAGAAACCTATCCTGACCTCATTAAAAAGATTCAGCATATTGGGACTCACAAGATTACAAATATTGTTTTTACAGAAGTTCTGAAATAAAAGTAAAACTAATGAAATAGCAACAATTCAAAAAAAAAAAAATCTTAAAAGTGTGTATCTGGAAAACCAAACACGGGGGTTGGCGAGCGAAGCGAGCAGGGGGTGAAGCCCCCTAGTTATGAAAAATATGAAAAATGTGCAATGTTAATATGTGTTCAAACAATACAGGATGAATGGAGCAAATCACATGTACCATACACAAACGTGTACATTGTAGCTCACACAGTTCTTGGCAAGTTTGCACGTTAGGCTAGCAAATAGCCGGCTGGCTAAGCTGCATTGAAAGGCCAACATGGACCCAAGCAGTGATTCTACAGTAGATGATGAGCTAATTCCAAAGAAAGGTAGCAAAATGAAGTCTGTCGTGTGGAATTGTCTTGGATATGAAATGTCTGATATTGATCAGACCCATTTGAAATGCAAAGTTTGCAGGAAGACAGTGATCAGTAAAAGTAGTAGTACAATCAATTAATTTCAACACACAGTGGAGTGTCAGGAACTCCCAAAAAAAAGCACTGTTAGTTAAGCTATCCCTGGAATGCAGCCCAAAGCTACAGTTAATATACATATAACATTAGCAGCATTGTTTTCCAGCATAATCCCATATGATAAATCATTGCCAAAATGGGAAGAAATCACAAGTGAGGTGACACATTACAGTTCAAAGGAAATGATCCCGATTTACAGTATGGAGAAGGAAGGGTTTGCTAGGAGACTCTACACAGTTGATCTAAGTTATATGCTTCCAAGCCACAAAAATTTGCACAATGAATCACTAGACAGAGCAGTGGAGCAGCTGCAGAAAATGACATTTTATACCACCACAACAGACCTATGGAGTAGCCACATGCTTCAACCCTGCATGGGCCTAATAGTTCATTACATCGATGCAAACTGAAAAATGCTATGTCATTTCCTCCAGACATTCTGCTTTCTTCAAGATCACACAGGTGAAATAATCATAGAAGGCCTTAAGGATGTGCTGGCTGCTTGGCATCTAAGAGAAGACATACATGTGTGTGTGACCACAGATAGCAGAAGCAACATGATTAAAGCACTGAAACTGACACAATAGAAGCACCTTCACAATGCCATTGGTAAGTGTCCACAATTATTATTTGACAATCTTTTTTTAAATTTTAGGCTAATAAGCTACCATTGTTGTTTAAAAATGTATGTGTGTGAGGAGTAGGTAGTAGTTCTCATGCGTGCATACTTTAATACATATACATGATTAAGTAAATGTATTGGCTAATAATCATAGCAACATGTGTATTATTGTTGAATGCAACCTTTTGTTCATGAATCTATTAACTGTCAATCAGTATTTCTTACTTTTTTCAAACAGAAAATGTTGTGAAGGATCATCAGGTTGTTTGAACTATAGGTGTATGTAAGATCATGGGCACTTTTATTTCAGCTGGAAGAAGAGAAGAGAGTTAGCTTCACCAAAGGTTGAGCTTGGTAACTCCTCTCAACATCTCATGTCAGAGTCCCCAAGCAAGTGAGGCTCATGGCAAGTATGTTTTGGTGCAGCAGAAGGCCATAACCCTAATACTGGGTTCTGAAATGGTACCTACTTGGAAGGACTCGGATGTCTTGGAATTCATCAATAAATCAGTCAATTGTAAGACTTCACTGAACTGCAGTGTCAGAAGAAGAATGTGTGAGTGTATCACACCTGAAACCAGTGCTGCACATATTTAACAACAGCATTCTGCAATCACAGGATGATGACACAGAGTTCACAGAATGCATCAAAAATGTCACCTTGAAGTTTCTCAGCTGCACATTCATTGACTCTGATACACATTACCTCCTGCCCATTGCCTCTTTGATGGATCTTCAGTTCAGTGTAACTTACATAGGAACTGATAAGTTAGGGAGAATTAAGCAAAGAGTGGTCACAGAACTGATGTCTCTATCACCAGAGAAAAACAAAATTCAGCCTTGTACAACTGGCCAGATGCATTAAGTGGAAAAAACTGAGGGAAGTGGATGTCCTGTGAGGGAACTGAGCCATGAAGCCATGAAGTTCCCCTGACACAGATCCTGAAACCTATCCTCTTCATTGATGGAAACTTCACAAAGAAAGCTTCCCCCAACTAAACCTTCTTGCCAGAAAATCCCTCTGCTTTCCCACAATGAAGAAGTACTGTATTTAGTACAGGAGGGAATGTTGTTACCTGCCACAGGGCAAGCCTTAAATCTGAAAATGTAGATAGGCTTGTCTTCCTCTCTGTGAAGATTCTTTTTTGATGTATATATTTTAATGCATGATTTTATGTAGTAATAAAATATATTTAAGTTTACAAATACAATGATTTCTAAAGATCTGTTTTTAAAAGCTTTATTCTGATATTGTGCAGACAGCCAGTTAATATTTGTATCTAGAGGGCATTGTTCAGTTTGGAGGAGGAGGATTTGTATTTGTAATCTTAAGTGTTGTTGACACTACAATGGCTAAGGAAGGACTGTGAGTAAAGTTTTATATGCCGTTGACATGGAGTATGCATTGGCACTTTTAGTTGGAGTAAAATATGTCATAGCATATTTATTATTGTTAAGGTAGGGAATCTGTTGCAGGCTTTGGTATAAATTAAACACGTAAATTAAAAGAAGACATGCTGTTGAAAAAATCATGACTAAATCATGCATCATCCATAAGTCTGAAAAAACTGAGATTTCATTTTTCCTTATATCATTCAGATGCTACCTTGCTTGTTACCATTTGTGATTTTTATTTTTTTACATTTCCTGGTCTTGGCCTTTGCTTTCTTTTTGTCAAGGCATAACAGAGAGGTAGATCAGTTTTATTTTTTTAAATAATCTTTTTTAAATAATAACTGACAAAATGAAGGTTACTAAACAGTCAATTATAAGAGCAAATATTGTAATACAGCAAACAATGTATGTGTTGTGAGGTGAAATTTGTATGCAAGTTTATAAATATTTTGTATGTTTATATTTGTAACTTAGACAGAGCAATGTAATATTAGTGTTATATCACTGACAAGAACAGCAATGGTTTGATGTTTAAGAACCCCACACCCCTACCACTCGGTGACTTTAGGACTTTAGGGGGAAGTGCCTAAAACCAGTTTGGCAAGTGATTCTCTGCAGCATTCTCTCAATCAACACCCACAGGGAAGCCAAATTATGTAGCTGGCAAGCATCACCTCAACAAATGATTTTAGGGGCAGGTGTGAAAGGTATTGTGTGCCCCCATTGGTTTGAAGTATGGAGATTGGTTGGGGATTGGATTGAAACCGAGGCCATTCCGTAGCACGATGCCCTATTGGTGTAAGGATTTGGACAAAGAATACATACATTCAGTTGCTTTACCCCCTCCCTATCTCTCTCTCACCATCATGATGAATGAGCATCTCACACACAATAAACTGAAAAGAAGACCACACTGAGAAGCACAACTCGGCAGCCATATTGAGACAGACATGCAGCCTGTCCTGAAGAAAGCCATAAAATGATGACAAAACTAAAGACATTTAAAATAACTGCAAGTCTGTGTGCCGACTGAAACTACATACAGTATCAGCATTTATCAGTTTGTATGGTTGGCAATATTGAAATGTACTTTGCTTACTGCTATTATTTTATGAATATTATCAATAATATATTATTTAGGTTGTACCTTAACTCCAATATGTCCTTCTACTCTATGTAATTACCTGAGGTTATAGATATAGAAGGGAAGGTGGGGAGAAGTTATAAAGTACAATACCTTATAAACAGTGGTAAGTCTATGGGAGAAGAGTTATCAGTATTTGCTTTTGTTTGTTGATTATGCATCGAGGTGGCCACTCTGTTGAAGGCTAACACTCAGGCTGTTGCTAAGGCCCTGTTAGAAGTGTTCGCATTGGCATTCCACGTGAGATTTTAACTGAAAAGAGACAACCTTTACTTCCTGTGTCATGAAACAGCGCTATGAAAGCCTTACAATTAAACAATAGCCTGACAGAATGATTTAACAAGACTTTGGAACCAATAATTCGGTAAGTGGCTCATGACAACCCAACCTCCTGGGACACACTGTTGCCCTTTCTCCTCTTCACTGTTTGGGAATCTTCTCAGGCATTTACTGGCTTAAGTCTATTTGAACTATCATTTGGCAGGATGCCACGAAGGGTGTTGGACATTTTTTGGGAAGAATGGATGGGGGTTTGCACTGACATTCACAGGGTGAAATTTGTCAACTGGGTCATATTTCTAAATTGTCCTGTATCACTGAGGAGCATCAGCAACATGAACAGGAGGCCCAAAAATGTAATTATGATAGAAAAAGTAAACTTAGTGAATTCAAGAAGGGCTATCAGATTCTTGTTTTGATCCAGTCTGACCTACATAAGTTTCTGGCAAAATTGTTTTGTGCAGCAGTAGTGGAAGAACGAGTGAGTCCTGTAAATTATAAGGTTAGGATTCTCAGCCAGTGCAAGCCAGGGAAAATACTACATGTTAACCTTTTGAAGGAGTGTCACGATCCAAATGAGGCGATGACAACTGTCACTACAGTCTCCTAGTCTGAGGTTGCTATTGGTGATAATTTGACATGACGGATGCTCAGAAGGCTGAGTTGCTGTCCCTGATTGGAAGGAACTCTCATGTCTTTTTGGCCATGCCTGGCTGGACTGAAATCGCTGAACACAAAATTGTGACTAAGCCAGATGTTAAGTTACAGATTTTCCTATATCGTATTCTAGAAGCAACGAGGACTATGATACACGAGGAGGTGAAGCAGATGCTCAATTTGGGTGGAATTCACGAGCATAAACTCGAATGGCACAGTTCAATTGTTATGGTACCAAAGCTGGATGGGTCAGTTCAGTCATGTATGAATTTCCGATGCTTGAATACAATTTCCTAATTCGATGCAATCCCTGATGGCATGTATTGATGACTTACTGGAGATGTGCACAAGAGAGAAAGGTGAGTCAAGGTTTCCAAAAAAATCAGCTTTATTGTTGTGAAGACAGTAACATTCTCAATGCATTTCTTCAAACAGGAGCTTTCACTTAAACACATGCAGCATGCAAGCAGTGATGATGATGTCAGCCTGTATTCATTCCCTTCTCAGATCAAAAGAAGAGAGGAGACAGAAAATAAGCGCAAGACCGGAACAGTTGCAGGTTATAAATGCTTCTCGCGTCAACTATCAGGCAACAGACACATTACGCGGTTAGTCTGCATACTTGTAGTTTCACCGGCGGTGAACAACCAATTTCTGCCTGTGTTAATAGAGAAAGGTGGGGGGTTGTCAGGGTCTCAAAAATCTCACTATATATATCTTGTCAAGCTTGTGTGCCTGGAGAGCACCTTCAGCGTTCAAGCAAGGTCAGTGATACCTCCCAGAACCAAGAGGAGAGGCTGTTGTTGATAACTGTCCTTTCTTTTCCACCTGCAGCTCCAGGAGGAGCTCCAATGATGACTGATCTCCCCCACAGCACCTGATGAAGGCCTTCCCCTTCCAGTTAGGATTAAATAAACAGAGAGTGGTGTCTCAATCTGGAACCAGACATGAGCCAATATTACCAAGCTATACAATTTTACTTTGCTATTTGGAAGGCTGGATTTGCTACATTTTGTGTTCTGAAGCCCATAAGCTAACATTTTTTTGTTTTGTTAAATTAAATGGAGTTGTCTGGCTGGCTCCCCAAATGTTACTGTGGGCTTTGTGTGTTTTTTGAAAAAATATGAAAAAATATATTATTATAAAATATATATATATATTTATTTGTATAAAGTTTTTGTCTTTTGTTCTGAGGAGATATGCAATTAAGAATTTCTTCATGCAAATGACAACGTACTTGACTTTTAAGTAGATGTGGTGGATTTTGTGTAAACTGAAGGAGTTTATATTGACAACCTCCCAAGGATGTAATCTAAGAAAAAGTTTCAAATTAACAACAACATAGGGGACATGTGGCGCCAGTCTTTATTTCAAGCAATTTTTTTGAAGCCACCTTTTACTATTAAAGGCAAAGAAGTAGTGACGTCCATGTAAGCCCATAGGCACTTGTGTCCTAGTGCTTTCTGGAGGGACACTTTTTGGTGTCATGGTGAAAGTGCTGAGTTCTGCATGCTACATTTATTACTGGGTATCATACTTTCTTGGGTTTTAAAGGGATGTAGTGGACCCATAGGCATTATCTATCTGTAGCGGCTAATGTAAAAAGAAGTCCACAGGAAACATAATTGAATGAAGACTCAGATAAACTTTAGATAATGATTCTTGACTTTTTATTCCTTACTTCTTTTATTTTACTATCTTCTCTTGCAGCACTTTCTTGTCTGAAAGCTTTTTCTTTCAGTGATTTGGTAATATTCATTTGAGTAATCCTCACTATTAGGCTGAAGTTCAGCTAGCTAGCGGTGAGGTTAATGCTGAAAAATAATAAAACCTTGAAACGGAGCTCACGTTATTCACTGTCCTCACTTTGCAAAGGTCACGGGCAATGTGGAACGTGAGAATAGGGATATTTTCAATTTTTCACAGTCTGCTAGTGTCAAATCCATGGACTGTTTTTTTTGTTTTTTTTGCTTGAAGATCTTAATTGGAATTTCCATCCTACTTATTTTAGTCTATCTAAAATTGTACAATCACCATTTGTAACATCTGTAATATTCCGAAATATTTATACGTGTCCATTATAATAAATTAATTCCAAACACAGTTCTTAAAAGTATATTCTTAAAAATAATATCTGTCATTATCTTTAGACACTTAATGGCACTTGATAATAATTTCATGGCAGTCCACTGCAGCCATGTACCACTGGAAGAAAAAGGCATCCTGTGGGTCAATATTTACAAAGAAGATCTGCACTATCAAGGGTGCCCCCAGACATTTTAGGTGTAGCATGCACAATACTCATCAAACATGACTGACATTCTGAGGAATAAGGCGAAGTCTAAATGGTAAGGAGAAAGTCTGTATGGAATATGGCTACCAATTAATTTTAAATTAATGTCAAGTGACATGATGCCTCACATTTTAAATAAACTGATAAACTGTTAAGTTCCAAGATTTTGTAGCTTTCTAGCTCACAATATATATCTACAAATTTTCACACTTAATGAAGCAGCACCCCTTCTGGTGATTATTTCTGTTTTGCCCTCCATTCTGCCAAGAAAACCTCTGGCCCCAACAAACCTGGAATTGTATCAATGGGTCGAAATGCAGATTATGCCTTATTATTTGGCAGAACTCACACTAACCACTTAATGGATGAGGACTATGCTTACAATTATCTTGTCTCAAAGGTAAGCCATCAGGGCATAAGGCCAGTCATTCCTGTTGTGAGTGGTAGATTTAATGGCTATTATCTACCCATTAATCCATTTTCTAAACTGCCTAATAAGAAGGCTTAATAGAAATTCCCTTCACCTTAAATTCAAAATGACAACAGGGGTCTGGGCCAGGCTGCCTTTGTTGGGCATCCTAGTGCCCATGATGTCAACAGGCATTGTCATGCCAACGCATGCATAGCATAAGTGAAATGCCTATATCAAAACACACCTGGTGTTATTTTAACTTATTGTTATTTAAACTGAAAATCTTCAAAATTTCAGAGGCCTTGCCAATATTTCACAAATTATCCTTTCAGGAGAGCTTGTGTTCAGTCAGGCCCATACTAACTCCCCCTTATTCCACACCATGTAGCTTGTACTAAAAAGGAAGGAGAGATAGATGCATCAAATTACACCAGACATTTTCTTTGGCACCTTTTAGGATGAGTCGCCTTAGTATTTTGGTGTTCCAATACAACTGCAGCTCCCATGAGCTGTCATCACCACATCACCCCTTCAGATCAGAGCATCCAAGGACCACAGAAGCCACTGTTTTTTCATCAAAAAATAAAGTGGAAGGTTTCCTCTCTTAGTCAATGAGAGACCCTTCTGGAATGAGTCCAAAAAGGAAAATATTACAACGAGCTTTTGCTTTGTGCTTTATTTTTTATATACTGTGACCCTTACTAAGAAAATTGGTTTTAGATTGAATGGATGGATAGAAAGTTCATACTTGTATTACGGAACAAATTATTTTGTTAAGCTTTTCAGTTCAATGCTGCATTGTGTTTTATCAATTTAATTATTTCTAGCAGCCAAACTATCTACGGTATGTGATGAGACAATTTCAGCTTTCTTGTACATGAATGCATTGGACTCTCAGTGGATGAGCTTCCTTGGTAGTTAAGTAGATGGTGGGAGGGGTGCACCATTATGATTACATCTTCTATAAGCTGTATTCGTGGGAGGCACTCCGCCAGACTCTGACAGGAAAGGTCTCAAGGAACTCAGGACCAAATCTATTGAAGGGTGTTAACTTGTGAATTGTCAGGAAAGGCAGAAAAAAGATATGTGTGTGTATATATGTGTGTTTTTGGTGTGGATCTAGTTAGCTATGGTCTTTGTAACATCTACAGACTCACAACCCTACCACTGGGGAAGGTCTGTAAGCTCCTGAGGGCAACAAATGCTAATTGGAACAAACACTCCAGGCACTTCTTCTATTCTTCTGGTTTTAGCCAATCCAGCAACTAATTTCTGGAGTTGGGGATGTTAAACTAGCCTCTGTAAATGCAATATCTGCGCACACTTATCCCCACCACCGGGGGCATCCCGTCACAGCTGGTGTCCTGTGCAAACTGTAATCACTTTTCTGTTGAAATCCTCCATTTTCTGCCTGTGTTCCAAATTTTCAAAACTTGGCCCCAAACATGAACGCCTGTAAAAATGAGTCTAAATCTTAATTAATCTCTGAAAAAGAAATAGAAATCCTGATGTGCGTGGATTGCTGAGCATAAAGAATAATGCTGAATATCCAATCCTGGGCTTCTGCCTGTCAATAATTATTAATTAGAAGAAGAGCCAAACAGTGGCTTTCTACTCTCTATTATGGCGCAGATTAAAAATACATCAGTAGGGAAAAAAGAATCAGATTCCCTCCTTCAGACAGCTTCTTTCTATAGAGCATAGATAAAGGCTTCAAGGTCTTAATATTAATGTGCAATTATCCTTTCGGTATATTTTACAACCTCATCTTTGGGGTTCAGCTGATTCAAGCATCTCGCAAAGCACACAATGTCCCTTTAGAGTGATGTACAGCCTGGATTGTGCCCCTGCTACAAAATATTAATTGACAATTATGAGTCTCTCAAATAACTCATACAGACACCATCAGTCAATTAATTTTCATCTGTCTCCAGTTATTAAATTCTAAAGGTTTGTCTTTTTCTTTCCTTTTTTTAATTGATTTGAATTTCTCCCTTATTCAAACTAAAATAAATTGAATTTTTCTAATTAAATGTCTTGTTGCCGTCGGATTTGTTGGATTAATTGCACCTACTCTGGGTGTCACAGACATGCCATATATGGGTACTGTATAACCTTGCACCTGGAGCCTGCAGACATGCACTAATCTGAGAAGGAATCAGAACAGCATGACAATTATTAAAGCTGGTTGGGTGACATCAGTGCAACTATTTATTTTGCAGAATGTGGTATGGGGTGCCTGCTCAAAGACAAGTCAAAAAAACAAAACAGCTAAAAGAAATTAGGTATTTGGGTATTATAATCTGATCAGAAAGGATGTTTTGTCTGAGCTTTAACCTGAGCTACCAGGATTTTTGCAGGCTCTACATCACTGTTGTTGTGTGACTCATCTTAAGGTTCAACTCTTTTCAATATGCTTTGTTATCTTGTTTGTTTTTGTAACAGATGCTTGTATGGAGGCAGGGTGGTTAGCAGTGGTGTCTCACAGTTCTAAAGTCCTGGATTTGAATCCCAGCCCAGTCATTTTCAGTGTGAAGTGTGGACGTTCTCCCTGTGTTTGTGTTTATTTGTCTGTGTGTACTCGGGCTTACTTCTCATGTCCCGGGTTGATTGGCATGTTTACTGTGGTCCAAGCCGAATGAGTGTGCCCTGCTCTGGATTGGTGTCCTGCCCTGTGCCTTATTGTACTTGAACTGGCTACAGTCTTCGTGTCATAAAATAGTTTAAATGATAAATGGAGTTTTTCAATAAAGTGCTCTGTGATGGTACCAGCAGTCAAAGGTACTACAGTCTGATTGAAAAAATGCTTGTATAGAATATCTGACAAAATATTAAAAGGTTTGCTAGGAAAGAACCACTGATTTATTGATAAAGTGCTCTATATGCTTGTTACAAAATAAAATACTGATTTTTTATTATAGAGTCATTGTTGTTGTTGATAAAATACTCACTATAAAATGCACTGCATTAACAGAATTAAAATAATTTGATGAAAGACATTACATAATATAAATCTTGATTTATAGATTGTGAAAGACAAAAGCCTTTCATTTTTTAAACTCTCTTTAAAGTAGTGAAGAACCAGAGCCTGTTATTTAAGCATTAATAGTAACCAATGCAGGATGGGATACTAGTGCACCATAGTTCTCTTTCACACATAAATCTAAACTTTGGAACTGATTTAGAGTTAAAAGTTAACCATATGTAGGCATCTTCAGATGTGATCTATAATAAATCCACAAGGACACCAGGAGAATAAGAAAAATCCAGTGAACACTTGTGCCACAATACTTCCTCCTATTCCACCACCGTTAAAGGCATTATAAAATTGTTGATTTTAAAGTTCTTAGTATAAAAGAGGTCATATCAAAGATTGACAGATTACTGATACAGTATTCACTAAGAAAAGTGTTGTATACAAAGAATAAATGGGTTATGGTTAAGTATAGGTTTACAGATGTACAAGGGACATTCAAAATTTTTTTTAACTCTATTTATTAAGAATTTCAATAATGAATCACATCACTTTTCTACATAGTCACCTTTGTTTGCGATGCAATTTTCCCAGCATCGCACCTGCTTTTTAATGTCCAATTTCTACTTCTCCTGCCTTCACCGTTTCCAAGACAAATATAAAAGATGCAGAAAATTTTTGAACATCCCTTGTATTTAGACATTAAAAATATTTTCAGGAACAATTCACCTCATGGACCTTAAATATAAAATAAAAACAACAAATTTTGCAAATATATGTAATATGTGTGGTTTATATTGCCTTTGTTTGCTCTGCTCTGTCAGCTAAATTGAGCTGGCAGCACATGTAAAGTTATAAGGGTTACTAAGAACTCCAGAAGGTTTCAGAACCTATTCTGCTGTTAAGGTAAGGAGGGATTAAAAGTGGTTCAGGGAGTAAACAACTAGGAGGATGATCCAATGTTCCAGCAGTCCGGCCATCCAAGATCATTAGAACAATCTAGGCGAGAACAGGCCATTCAGCCCAACAGAGCTCACCAGTCCTATCCACTTAATTCTTCTAAAAAAAACATCAAGTCGAGTTTAGAAAGGCACTAAAGTCCTACTGTCCACCACACTACTTGGTAGCTTATTCCAAGTATCTATGATTCTCTGTGTAAAGAAAAACTTCCTGATGTTTGTGTGAAATTTACCCTTAACAAGTTTCCAACTGTGTCCCTGTGTTCTTGATGAACTCATTTTAAAATAACAGTCTTGATCCACTATACTAATTCCCTTCATAACTGTAAGCACTTCTATCATGTCACCCCTTAAACTTCTTTTTCTTAAACAATCAGAGGAAAGGCTATAGGCCTCACCTCTGAATTGCTCAGACATCCACTTGAAAGGCTGCTCCAGGCAAAATATTTTTATTGATAATTTTGGACAAACTTTTAAAACTCTACGTGCCCATATGAGAGTTATTTCAAATGTTTGAGCTGCTAAGTGAGAGTAGAGGACTTGACTAGTAGAATAAGACCACTACCAGAGCATGTATGAATTTTAAAAAGCTTCTTTTGTCTTAGAAACAGAAGATATGAAAAAGACTTACAGAATGAAAAGCAACTTTTATAGAAGATGAGGTTTTTTAGGTGGTGACAGCAGCTTAAAGCGTGACTGCAGAATGGAGATTTGTGCTGTTCCCATCCAGGTACTGAGACAGCTGGATGAAACTACTGGTCCAGCATTTTTAAAATATCCAGTGATAAGTGAAGTCAGGTCAATGTGAAGGTAGTTCTTTACCTCTTCTTGTTCAGTGACTGTGAAGGAAACACACAGACATGTCACTATTCTGGCTTCAGCTACTGTATATATTTATATATATATGGTAATATCAAAAAAGTTTGGAATCCCACTAAGGATACACCCTATTTAATTTGCTATGTGGAGGGCCTAGAAGAGATGTCAGTCCTCTCTAGTTGTTTTTTCATTTATTATAAGGATTGAAACAGGAGGTGTGTTGGTAGCTGTGTGTATATTGTGACTACAAGAGGATTTTAATTCATGTGAAACTCAGTTACCCACCCCACAATCACAGTCACAGTTCCAATTAGCACACAGCAATACTTTTTACTGTTTTTCTATCGTTCTCTATAATTCTCTCCATCTCTTTCTCTCTCTGCCTCCACAACTCCAAGCAAGCATTGTCTTCCTCCTCCCAACTCTGGCTCTCAGAGTTGAGGCAGGCGGCTTCTTTTGTGTAAAATCTGGGAGTACTTCTGATGTTCCATAATTGTGGCCAAGGAGCATTTCTGGGTTGGGCTGGAGCCCAACAAAATAGGGCTCACAGGTTCTCTCTATATATACAGTAAATGTACTGTCGTGGAGGAACGACAGCAATAAGTTTGAAAGATGAACAAAAAAATCTGAAAAAAATCAGACAATTCAACAGCCTGAGATCAGAAACCAGGAAGACAACAACAACAACAACAACATTTATTTATATAACACATTTTCATATGAAAAATGTAGCTCAAAGTGCTTTACATAATGAAGAAAAGAAAAATAAAATACAAAGTAAGAATTAAAATAAGACAACATTAATTAACATAGAATAAGAGTAAGGTCCGATGGGACAGAAAAAACAAAAAAAAACTCCAGACAGCTGGAGAAAAAAATAAAATCTGCAAGGGTTCGAGACCACGAGACTGCCCAGTCCCCTCTGGGCATTCTACCTAACATAAATGAAATAGTCCTCTTTGTATTCAGGGTTCTCACGGAAGGACTTGATGATGATGGTCAGGCAGACAAATGAGCCAGAATCTCAAAGCCCAATACCTTAAGCAAAATCGAAGTCAAGATACACAACGAAAAGGGCCTTAATACCATAAAGCAACGTAAAGGATCTGAGTTTTAATAGAGAATCTTGGAAGGTTACCATTTGTACGACACCAGCCATTAACCCTTGTGTCATTAACATCATTCTGCTATAACTTTTCGTAACCATTCCCCTAGCAACCCATTGTTGCATCTTGGCAACCATGGTTGTGGTAAACATGATAAATGATAACATAAAATAAAACTACAATGGACTTTCACAAAATGAAACTGAAACATCCATAAACCAAGGAATAAATAAAAAAATGTATTGACCAATAGTAAAAAATAATCAAAATCATAGTCGAATCTACAATTGCTATGAAAATACATACATATGTCATACAAAAGTGTATGGTGTGGCTTTTGCAGGAGCTGATTTTGTACACCTTTTACAAGGATTTAAACGTTACACAGCAGCTTACATATGTTGTTCTTGTGTTTCAGATCTAAAGAAAAAGACTTGGATGACATTTCATAGCCACATTTATAGTATGGCCTATGGCTCTTCCCTTTCTTTTCCTCTACTACAAAAAGACCTGAGAAGCATGGGGTTTGTGTTCATTTTGGGAGTGAGTGCTTTTTGAAGGCCAAGCATCGCAAATTCTTTTTTTCCACTGGAAACATCAAATCACATGTAAAAATAGCCAATTAATCAGGGATTAAATGATAAGTTTGGCATTTTTCAAGTCAAAGTTATTTCTTCACAAATGAGGCATATATGCATTTGTCATGGGAAATTGTGTTTTAAATATAAACATTTTCCATAAATATTTACAAATTCATAGCTTGTCCTTATATTTTATAACCTGAGCAGAAATAAAAAGCCTAAAAACTTAACTAATACGCTTATTTTTCAAGTCAAGAAAGTTATCGAGCATTGATCTATGTCTTAAGATTACACACAAATTTTGAAATAAAACAAAAAAACACCAGTATTATGAAATTCAGCCATTTTAAAAGAATCCCAGCTGTGCACGCTAGTTCAGAGTTTGTCTTCTTCCACAACAACCTTTCTCCTCCAGAGGCATGGTTTCTCCTTGAAAGACACAATTGCACTAAACTGTTTTTGCCACACGCTTGGTGTTATGTTGATTTATTTCCATATTTATTTGAGAACTCTGCCCACAAAGGCTACTGCTTTCAGACAAGTGAATAGGAAACATACCCTTACTTTAAGAAAAATAGTACCAATAATATGCAATATTTATTTGTTGTCATAAAAATGCATTGAAACATGCCAGGCATGTTTTCTCATATCACAACTTTTGCTACATATTCATTACATTATTAGGCTTTTGTTTTCCGGTCGGGCCCCAATTACTTACATTATAAAATGACACAAGTGGCTATGTATTTTTTTTTAAATAGTTGCAGAAATTATCTAACTTTAGAACACAATTTTCGATGGCAACTGCGCATATGCCATGTTTGTGAAGAAATAACTGTAAATTGAAAAATACCATACTTATCATTTAAAATTCCAACCCTTTTTCAAGTCTCTCTGTTCCATTTTTTCAGTAAATATGTGCAAATATACATTTACACATGTTAGTTTTTTTTCCCATCCTGGACTCCTCCATTCCTCTCACTGGAGGCATACCCAAGAAGGCTGATGTAGACACACTCCAGGCATAAAAACAAATGCAGTTATGAACCAAAGAAATGCAATACATTAAACAATACATTTGCTTTCAGTAATAGTGGTTATAATGAAAACCAGTGTGTAAAGCCAATATTGATCAGCCAGTTTTCAAAATCACTGATTAAAGATATAAAATCATGAAATGAAATTATAAACACTTTTACAAACTAGATGCAGGTGATGTGCTGCGATGTTTATAGCTGACAAAGGCAGGAGAAAGGACATTTTGGCGTGAAGATTCTGCTCTCACAAAAAATTTTTAAAAGTGCAATCATACCATGCATTTTTTACCAGTGAACTGAGAAACAGTTGCACAAACAAGTAAAGCTTGAATGAAGCAGTAAGGTAGACGCTCTGTTTCTACATTACCAAAGGATTATACTACTAGCACCAGTGATTACAAAATTTTACTGTATAACCCTTTCAGAAATCATATAAACAATGTAGATCTATCAGCATATACAATAAACACAAGTAGTGCAACCACCAAAGCACTGTGCTAAAACTCTGTCACAACATCTAATACTCAAGAGCGAAACCAGACTAAGCATAAGAATACCAAAAACGCAAATAAATATTCATACAGTAAATGGTACAATTTCCATACGCAGCAGTCAGCATACCAATCAATCCATGAATATAGAAATAATGTTGCCAGTTAAATTCACTTTTTAAAGAAGAAGCTGGCAAGCCAGTCATTTATCTGTGCACACTTCTCTTACATTAACATCAACATACCTAACCTGCATCTCTTTAGCTAGTGACTAGCGAGATGTGCAAGTTCACGGACTGTTTGCATCACAAAAAATCATCCATCCATCCATGTTCCAACCCGCTGAATCCGAACACAGGGTCACGGGGGTCTGCTGGAGCCAATCCCAGCCAACACAGGGCAGGGAACCAATCCCGGGCAGGGTGCCAACCCACCGCAGGACACACACAAACACACCCACACACCAAGCACACACTAGGGCCAATTTAGAATCACCAATCCACCTAACCTGCATGTCTTTGGACAGTGGGAGGAAACCGGAACGCCCGGAGGACACCCACGCAGACACGGGGAGAACATGCAAACTCCACGCAGGGTGGACCCGGGAAGCGAACCCGGGTCTCCTAACTGCGAGGCAGCAGCGCTACCACTGCGCCACCGTGCCGCCCACAAAAAATCAATTAATATCAATTATCAATCATTTCAGTCTTCTCTGCTAACAAAATACAGCAATATAGATTGAAATTTTAAGCAAACAAAGCAACTTACAACCACCTGCTGCTCAGAGAAATCTTTTGGCTACGAACGGCCTACATTAAAACAGCAACACCTCAAGTTTAGAACCAAAGATAAAATAGTCAAATCACAATAACATGGAAAGAAGAAGCAGTCTGCACATACACCTTGGCTCGAGCATGAAACACTGAGGCAGTCTGGCAGAAGTGCTAACCAAGACATGGCCAGGTGTTGGCTGGACAACATGAGGATGGCAAACCAATAAAACAATGACTTCCTTTGCGCACCAGGATAATACACTTCTTTGAAATGAGGGCATCATACCTAAACCACTTTCATGGCTTCTTATCCACAAGTGGCAGGAGAATTCATAGAACGTTCTATGACACTTTTTTAAATTTAGCACAGGAGACAGCCCTTCTTGGTATTAGTGGTGAGTTAAAAATCAAAATAGATCCTTCATCTTCATTTTGATCAGCATAATGTCTTGTTCTGTTGCAATTCTAAATTTTGATCTGCTTCCATTTTTGACCAGGATACTATTGGCTAGTAGCTTTAACCAAGAAAATAGTAGGCCTACTGCAATTCTTGTAGCTTTTGACTGTGAAAAACTGAAAACAAAATTGAGAATAAGAGTTTTAAAAAAAAAAGTGATATCCATTTTAATGAGGAGAATAAAGAGTAAGCTCCAGTGCTATACTGAAAGTTCAGGCTGCACATGCGCACACACAGAAAAGCCAGAATACTGCAGATCCACAGGAATGCTGGCACCAGTAGCTGGAAACAGTCCTGCAGTTGCAGACACAAAATACAATTTAACATACTATAAAAGCAATATTTTTTTACATAAGAAACTACATAGAGTGTATGAAGTAAAAGTGGAAAAAATGAATAAGAAGAGAAATCTTAGGGTCAGTCAGTCATTATCCAACCTGCTATATCCTAACACAGGGTCATGGGGGTCTGCTGGAGCCAATCCCAGCCAACACAGGGCGCAAGGCAGGAACAAATCCTGGGCAGGGCACCAGCCCACCACAGGGCACACCCACACACACACCAAGCACACACTAGGGACAATTTTGTCTTTGGACTGTGGGAGGAAACCAGAGCACCCAGAGGAAACCCACGCAGACACGGGGAGAACATGCAAACTCCACGCAGGGAGGACCCGGGAAGCAAACCCAGGTCTCTTTACTGCGAGGCAGCAGCACTACCACTGCGCCACCGTGCCGCCTCAAGCTGAGCATTGTTTTAAACAATTTAATACAGTGACATCTGGAGAATGTGTAGTGCCCCTCCAGCTCTTAATACAGAAAAGTTACTGGACAGGAGTGAGCTAATCTGATGCAGAAATTGAAATTTAAGATAAGGTTGAAACCCTGGCTCAGTTTTCTGGTATTTTAACATTTTTTGCTTCCAGTTAAATTACCTTACTTAATCTAAGCAGACTGATGATGTAATGTCGTTTGAATTGGCCCTAAACTTTAGCCTAACTTCTTCTTGAACCCACTTGTAATTGCATACTGTGCAGCGTCATCCATTCATTTCTTCAGCCTGCTTTTCCTAGAATGCATATATTCAAAATACTTTCAAAAGTAGGAAGTGATCTCTTGTAACCTTAAAAAAAAATTTAAAAAACAGAGAATGTGTCCCACGACCCTTACTACGACACACAAGCAGCTTAAAGGTTTGCTCGCATTACTGATCCCAATCGCTGCCACAAGGCACACTTATTATCCCAAGTCACTCGGTGCAGCCTTTAGGGAACTACTGTTATCCTTTGGCTCCTTTCTTTTCAACTTTAATGCCACCTTTGGGTCAGTTCCTTCATAAAAGGGAGCTGCTTACCAGGCAGATGAGGATGATATCAGATCATATCTTATTCTCAGATTCCACATTCATAGGCCTTGTGTGCAAGGAAGTGCAAATCCTGTGAGCTGCATTGCTCCATTAGCACAAAAAGGGGCATAAGAGACAAGCTGAGTTGCAAATCTCAGTGCATCAGAAAATAAGGCTTTGGACATCCACACATACAAATTGCAAGTCTGGTGTTCTCTGTGGCCCCAGAGGTAGAAATAAAGTATTAAAGTGAAGATGTCACTTAAAATGTTATGCACCTCCAAGCAGCTGCCCTAATTTAAATTAATAATAATTATTATTGTAAATGGCACATTTCAGAGTGAGAGTAAGAAAAGAAAAGATTTGGTAGTGGATGCGTACTCTCGACTTCTCCTTCTCCTCATCCTCATAAACGTATTGCCCCACCATAAAGAAAGCATAATGAGCACATAATGTTATATATTTTTGTGTTTTTGGTAAGCAGTGCAGTGCTGTTAATTGTTAGTGTATTGGTTAGTGTTTGATTCTGTACCTGTATAGGTTTGTTAAACATGTTCAGATGAGCCAACGGTCACTTGAAAATGGAGATTACTGGGTTTGCTGTGCAGGCAGACAAGATATCTTAAAGACTGAGAATGTGAAGTGTAAACCCCATAGACTTCATTTCACTCTCTGACATTGCCTGTTTGTGTGACCCTGAGTATCGACAGAAATATGTAAATCACCGGATTATATGGGAAGTGTGCTTTCCGAAGGTATACACTAGAAAAGGCACAATTAAAATATTCATTAGCATTTTTTTTGGCTACTGTCCACCTGACAGTCTGCCAGATCTCCATGGTCTTAACAAAACATGCTATCATAATGGTAAGATTCTTTAGCTATACTACCTGTTTGCCCTGACTAAGGGATCCAGTCTCCTGGTGCTGGTGGGTGAAGCTTCAGTTAGAGAAGCAGGAGCAAAAGCAGCTTTTCCGGCATTATAGGTTTACATATAAGTTTAAGGGGACTGTTACTTTCATGCATACAGAGTACAGTTAAATTCTAACTTGCATGTGCTAATCACCATGCAACGTGTCACTGTGATTAGCGAGGAGAACCATCTTACCTTGCAACTCCCTTACCTGAAAAATGTCAGAACAGAGTTTGCAATGCATTCAACCATTAAGAGACATATTAAATTTAATTTAAATGCTGATAACACTAAGGTGCATTTCAATGTAAGTTTCAGATTGTACCTCTCATTTCTATCCATCTAGTGCCTTTGACAGCTACCTGTGTAGTTCAATTCAGTTTAGACATGTAGTTCAGTTTTTTTGACTATTCTGTTAAGAAAAACCCTCAACAATAAAGAATAGGGTGTATTCTGCAAATAAATAGCTAAATGATTAATTAAAATATATATATTTTCAGAAATAGTTCCAAACAATTCAAACAATAAAAAAATAACAATGAATAAAAGGAAAAAATAACCAGACTAATTTGATTCCTTTTAACTAATAATCAAAAGGATACAAAGAAACAGGCAATAAAACTTAAAATGAGCAAAACCACAACTGTAAATGTTTCATTATAGATCAAAAACCTTAAGGGTCAACACTATGCTCTAAATCAAAATTTCCAAAAGTAATATTATTATTATAGTAGATAACCTAGCCACAGGGGACGCACAAACCAGTGTGTTTCTTCGTGCCAGTCCCAAGCCCGGATAAATGGGGAGGGTTATGTCTGGAAGGGTATCCGGTGTAAAATTTTGCCAAATCAATATGACAACAATACAAATTTCCATACCGGATCGGTCAAGCCCTGGCTTAACAACGACCGCCACCAGCACTGTTAGCCAACAGGGTGCTGGCGGAAATTGGGCTACCGTTAGCCAAAGAAGAAGAAGGAGAAGAAGAGGAGGGAGACGTGTCCAGAGGCAGGAGGAGAGGAGGAAAGTAAAGAGAGTGGAACTGAGGGGTAGGAACTTTGAATGTTGGCAGTATGACTGGTAAGGGGAGAGAGTTAGCAGATATGATGGAGAGAAGGAAGGTTGATATGTTGTGCATGCAAGAGACTAAATGGAAGGCCAGGTGGATTGGAGGGGGATTCAAATTGTTCTATCATGGTGTGCATAGAAGGAAAAATGGGGTAGGTGTTATTCTGAAGGAACAGTATGTCAAGAGTGTTTTGGAGGTTAAAAGAGTGTCAGGCAGAGTAATGATTATGAAGCTGGAAATTGAAGGTGTGATGATGAATGTTGTTAGTGCATATGCACCGCAAGTTGGGCGTGCAATGGGTGAGAAAGAAGATTTTTGGAGTGAGTTGGATGAAGTGATGAACAGTGTACCCAAGGGACAGGAATTGGTGATTGGAGCTGATTTCAATGGGCATGTTGGTGAAGAACAGTGGAGACGTGGAGGTGATGGGTAGGTATGGTGTCAAGGAGAGGAATGAAGAAGGTCAGAGGATAGTGGATTTTGCCAAAAGGATGGACTTGGCTGTGGTGAATATGTATTTTAAGAAAAGGGAGGAACATAGGGTTACATACAAGAGTGGAGGAAGATGCACACAGGTAGATTACATCCTATGCAGAAGAGTTGATCTAAAGGAGATTGAAGACTGCAAAGTGGTGGCAGGGGAAAGTGTAGTTAAGCAGCATAGGATGGTGGTCTGTAGCATGAATTTGGAGATCAAGAAGTGGAAGAGAGCTAGGCAGAGTCAAGGATCAAATGGTGGAAGTTGAAAAAAGACTGCAAGGTTGAGTTTAGGGAGAAGGTGAGACAGGCACTGGGTGGCAGTGAAGAGTTAACAGACAGCTGGGAAATTACAGTAGATGTAGTAAGGGTGACTACAAGAAGGGTGCTTGGTATGACATCTGGAAAGAGGAAGGAGGAAAAGGAAACTTGGTGGTGGAATGAGGAAATACAGGAGAGTATACAGAGGAAGAGGATGGCAAAGAAGAAGTGGGATAGTCAGAGAGATGCAGAAAGTAGACAAGAGTACAAGGAGATAAGGCGGAAGGTGAAGAGAGAGGTGGCGAAGGCTAAAGAAAAGGCGAATGATGAGTTGTATGAGAGGTTGGACACTAAGGAGGGAGAAAAGGACCTGTACTGATTGGCTAGACAGAGGGACCAAGTTGGGAAAGATGTGCAGCAGGTTAGGGTGATAAAGGATAAAGATGGAAACGTACTCACAAGCGAGGAGAGTGTGTTGAGCAGATTGAAAGAGTACTTTGAGAGGCTGATAAATGATGAGAATGAGAGAGAGAAGAGGTTGGATGATGTGGAGATAGTGAATCAGGAAGTGCAATGGATTAGCAAGGATGAAGTAAGGACAGCTATGAAGAGGATGAAGAATGGAAAGGCCGTTGGTCCAGATGACATACGTATGGAAGCATGGAGGTGTTTAGGAGAGATGGCAGTGGAGTTTTTAAGCTGATTGTTTAATGGAATCTTGGAAAGTTAGAGGATGCCTGAGGAGTGGAGAAGAAGTGTACTGGTGCCGATATTTAAGAATAAGGGGGATGTGCAGGACTGCCGTAACTACAGGGGAATAAAATTGATGAGCCACAGCATGAAGTTATGGGAAAGAGTAGTGGAAGCTAGGTTAAGAAGTGAGGTGATGATTATTGAGCAGCAGTACGGTTTCATACAAAGAAAGAGCACTGAGGATGTTGATGGAGAACTTTAGAGAAGGCCAGAAGGAGTTGCATTGCGTCTTTGTGGACCTGGAGAAAGCATATGACAGGGTGCCTCGAGAGGAGCTGAGTTATTGTATGAGGAAGTCGGGAGTGGCAGAGAAGTACGTTAAGAGTTGTACAGGATATGTATGAGGGAAGTATGACAGTAGTGAGGTCTGTGGTAGGAGCGACGGATGCATTCAATGTGGAGGTGGGATTAAATCAGGGTTCAGCTTTGAGCCCTTTCTTATTTGCAATGGTGATGGACAAGTTGACAGACAAGATTAGACAGGCGTCCCCATCGACTATGATGTTTGGTGATGACATTGTGATCTGTAGCAATAGTAGGGAGCAGGTTCAGGAGACCCTGGAGAGGTGGAGATGTGCTCTAGTGAGGAGAGGAATGAAGGTCAGTAGGAACAAGACAGAATACATGTGTGTAAATGAGAGGGAGGTCAGTGGAATGGTGAGGATGCAGGGAGTAGAGTTGGCGAAGGTGGATGAGTTTAAATACTTGGGATCAACAGTACAGAGTAATGGGGATTGTGGAAGAGAGGTGGAGAAGAGAGTGCTGGCAGGGTGGAATGGGTGGAGAAGAGTGTCAGGAGTAATTTGTGACAGACGGGTATCAGCAAGAGTGAAAGGGAAGGTCTACAGGACGGTGGTGAGACCAGCTATGTTATATGGGTTGGAGAAGGTGGCACTGACCTGAAAGCAGGAGACAGAGCTAGAGGTAACAGAGTTAAAGATGGTAAGATTTGCCCTGGGTGTGACGAGGATGGATAGGATTAGAAATGAGTACATTAGAGGGTCAGCTCAAGTTGAACGGTTGGGAGACAAAGTCAGGGAGGCGAGATTGCATTGGTTTGGACATGTGCAGAGGAGGGATGTTGGGTATAATGGGAGAATGATGCTAAGGATAGAGCTGCCAGGGAAGAGGAAAAGAGGAAGGCCTAAGTGAAGGTTTATGGATGTGGTGAGAGAGGACATGCAGGTGATAGGTGTAATAGAACAAGATGCAGAGGAAAGAAAGATATGGAAGAAGATGATCCGTTGTGGCAACCCCTAACGGGAGAAGCCGAAAGAAGAAGAAGAAGAATATTATTATTATAGTAGATAACACAAAAAGCTTAATTCTTTAACCTCAGATACAAAAAACATTATTTTTATTCCTGACCAAAACCATCAAATCGAAATCTTTATAGTATAGGGTGCTGAACAAGATGATAAATACGCAATGCCTCAGCAATTCAACGAGACCCAAAGTTGCCCTTTCATTAGGCCTCATGTAACTGTGCAATATTCAGCAGCAGCATGTGTGTAATTCTGGGTGTCATGCATGCACGTCTGAGGGTCACCTTCTGAGTTCACCGTTGGTAAGCAATACCACCCTGGGATGAGATGGGGGTGCTGTTCCTTATGGTATCATCTATTTCTGTTCCCACAGTACAGAGAAGATGCCCAGTGAGGGTAATTGATTCCGCTCCTTCCAGTGAGATTAGAATATATTCCAGGCGCTCCCAGAAGGTAACGACTCATTGTAGGCTAACACTTGATGGAGGCGGAGCTCTACTCCATACCCAAGACACTTAAGAAGGTATTGCAGAGCTTTATTTTGTGTTGTATATGCTACCATGTGCTGTTTTTGTTGCGCTCTCCTTTGTTAATTAAATGAAGAGTGCCCATCTTATGCCCCAACATTGATTTTGGATCCTGTGTCATAACTTGAACAACCACAAAGATAATGTTATGGTAGCACCAGGATCCCACCAAGTTGTTAAGGCAGCACTGGGATGTAACCAAGTTAAATGGAATGACCAAGAGAGGAGTCGCTAAAGAGGCAAGAGATTGTAACAAAATCGTATCACAGAGCTGTAATTGAAAACAAAAGCAATACGTCAGGAGCTGTCTGTGGTATAGCGGATCCACAGCTAATGTCAAAAGAGCCAGTTTTTAAAATAAATAATCGCTGCACTCGCGGCTTAGCGAGGGAGCGTGATGAGTGTGTGGCCGAGTGGTTCTGGGGGAATTCGTGATGTGGGCGGTTCTCACTTAAGTGCACAGCTGAGGAGTTGTTCACATCCGCAATTGTTCCCGGGAGCTGCTGATTGCCACAGCTGATCCACGTCCCCGTGATATATAGAAGCGCGAGGCAGCTAGTAGGGGAGGATAATGAAAGAAAAGACAGATGGAGGTTAAGGAGGAGAAGACGGCAGGAAGCAGGAGGGAGACAGCAAGTGCAAGAGAGTAGGAGCATGAGCGAGCGCAGGCGAGCGCCGATAACAAGCAGCTGGGAGAGGCAAGCCCGAGTGGAGTGTTTGGCCGGTACTCGAGGGCAGACGGTAGTGGTCGCTCCTGCTGAGCAATTGTTCGGAGCAGGAGTGACCGGGAGAAGGTTGGCTCACCGCAGTGAAGGCAGCGGGAGTTGGAGATTTGGAATAGAAGCCCCAGTGTGAGCATCCTGGTTGCTGAGGATAACCCAAGTCTCGGTCTAGGTGAGCAGAACCGGAGCCAGTGATCGGAAGGCCACCAGACCAAAAGAGCAAAGAAGGTCAGCTGCATGTAGGGTGACTCCCCTGGTGCATAGCCTGGATGGGAGAAAACGGGGGAGTCACCAGTAATAGAAGGCACAGGGTTTTTTGTTTTTAAAGAGACTGCTTCCAGCCATTGTTTTAACTTCGTCGTTGTTTTTAAAGGATGTTTTTTTTTCTATTGGATTTTAACCTCCACTTTTCACCTCTGTTTTTATGGATTATTTATTTAATGACATATTTTGATACACTGCACCTTTATTTGAACACTTGTTTTGTTGATTTTTAATAAAAGCACTTAATAAAAGCCATTTTTACACCATCCCCTTGCTTCATTATTATGCCTCACTGCCAAGCTCATCTTGGTGACATTACCGATGGTGTTGGGTTCAAGAGCTCCCAGCAGTCGGATGGGAGCATGGAGTGTACCCGCATCGTCACACTGTCAAGTTAATAAAGGAAATAAAGAAAGCAAAAAATGCAAGAATATGATTTGGATTTTGTCAAGGTCGGATAATTACAGTTTTGCGGCACCGATAACATAGGTTAACAGTGATGACATGGTATGAGTAACATCCGAGATCGCTCTCTGTGACAATTGCTGACATGAAGTTGCTATAATGGAGAAAAATGGTGGTGACTAGAAGTAAAGAAAACTATCAATAAATTGTTTTAAAATAATTGCTAAACTGTCACAAGGTAAAAGACTTATTAAACAACATCAAGAATCATGACAGAAACTATACTTTTTTTTTTTTTTAAAAAAAGGAGATAATAAAGAAACTAAAGACTTAAAACTTTAGAAACTAATAAGAACAGGCAGAGCTACAGAAGAATCACCAGACATTCTAATGTTTTGTCTTATCACTCTGGCTGGCACAATAGTCTGCAGGATGAAGGGAGCCATGCAGGGTAATTAAAGATTCCATACAGTATATGAGAAATGATTTCACACTGAATTCTGGTCAGTGGATAACACTGGGGGTAATATGACTGCAGAATTGTCACCTTATCGACAGTGACTGCTTCCTCTTATAATATTATGTATTTGTGCTGCTATTTAACAATATTAAACTGGCTGGATCTGTACCCTGCTCAGGGGTCATTCCCCCTTTATGACCTATCCTACTGTGGTAGCCACTCTTAAACCAACAACCCCGGATCCCTTGATAAAATGAACTGTAGGAACAGAGTAATGATGGATAAATGAGGAAAGAGCCAAGGGTGATATTTGCATCTTTATGCACTCACTTTATATGGGTCATACCTGTTCAGAGCCCCTGGCCTCAGGTTAGTTTCTGTTTAACATTTTCCATTCCATTTATTGGGTTTGATGTAAGCGCTGTAGTATTGAGTTCAAGCCCTAAAGTGCCCATGTTTCTAAATACATTCCCCAAGGATTTATGTTATGAAGCTGCAAAGACTGCAGTCTAGCTGGATTCCTCCTTGTCTTGATTTTGTCACAAACTGGAGACCTTAGAAATATGCTAGGCCGAGAGCTTCCCTCTCCATGACCCCCCCTCACACTGTAATCTGTCATAGATGATGAATACAAAATGATCTGTTAAAACTACACTAGTGATAAACTAATGAATCATGATGCATATTAATCATGGTAGTAGAACAGAAAGATGAATGGAAATGCAAAAGTTCTGCAAAAATGATAAAGTGGTAACAATTTGAAAGACGACAAGTAAAGTGAGGAAATAACCCTGTGAAATTCATGCATCATTACTGTGAATATTAATATTTCAGCCAGTGCAACAGCTTTGAGAATCATAATAAGAATTCATTAGCATCTCACCAATTTGATTAAGGCTGGAGTTAGAGACTGGGCAGAGATTGCCAGTTTGACGACCCAGTAAATCTCAGACCTTTGTGAGCAGTACTCTGTGTGGCAGCTCGATTTAAAATCCTGCTTCAAAAAATTCTGGCAGTTCCACTGACTGCAAATGATGGATGATACCACTGCTATAATAATACTATGCTTTATTAAGGATGTATGGTACACCTCTATACCATGATGTGCTTTGCTTCAGAGATGAGTATTATCAACATACTACGATTATGACTAACATGTTATGCTATTATTGTCATTTTAGTTGCTGCTAAGATTGATTATATTTGTACTATACTATATGATAATATACTATTTGGTGACATGCTGTGTTTTGCTATGCAACATTATATTCTTTCAATTACTAAACCAGCTTTACCTAGGTTTAAAGTTGCAGGGACCTGGACATTTATGGAACTAGGCAGAAGACAAAAACAGTTTCTAAATTATATTCCATCCTACTTTTCACTCTTGCACACACATCCACACTCATTAATATCAAGGAACCAATTCAGGTACACTATAATGTACTATACTATTCTTAAACTATAACGTACTGTGCTATACTGGACTATACTATACTATACTATACTATACTATACTATACTATACTATACTATACTATACTATACTATACTATACTGCCAGCTGAGGAAATTATTCAACTTCTTTAGGTTGCCATCTATACTATGTCATAGTTTGAACCTGGCTCTGCTCATGGCTCCTTGTCTATTTTTGTTTTCTCAGCTATTAAGTTTCAGTCCTGCTACTTTGATGACCAGGCTGTTAAATCATTATGGTTAAGTTCATGGGTCCTGAGGCTCTGTCCTGGAGGGATGCAGTGGATGCAGGTAATTCAAAGCCTGTTCCTACTTCTGAAGCAGTTAGTGCCCAAGAAATATTTTTGTGCTTCATTTTAGTTACCTGGCTTAACTTGCTTCTTAAGATTCTGATCCCTTAACTGTTTCTTTAAGTTTTAAAAAGCACCATTTTAATCACCTTTCCTTTTCTTATCCAGTTGAGCCAGCAGCTCAATGTTTACCTTGATCCCATTTACACCTGTGCGTGTTTATCCATTCATCCATCCATTCTCTTCCGCTTATCCAAGGTCGGGTCGCGGGGGCAGCAGCTTAAGCAGAGATGCCCAGACTTCCCTCTCCCCGGCCACTTCTTCTAGCTCTTCCGGGAGAATCCCAAGGCGTTCCCAGGCCAGCCGGGAGACATAGTCCCTCCAGCGTGTCATGGGTCTTCCCCGGGGCCTCGTCCCGGTTGGACGTGCCTGGAACACCTCACCAGGGAAGCGTCCAGGAGGCATCCTGATCAGATGCCCAAGCCACCTCATCTGACTCCTCTCGATGCGGAGGAGCAGCGGCTCTACTCTGAGCCCCTCCCGGATGACTGAGCTTCTCACCCTATCTTTAAGGGAGAGCCCAGACACCCTGCGGAGGAAACTCATTTCAGCCGCTTGTATTCGCGATCTCATTCTTTCGGTCACTACCCATAGCTCATGACCATAGGTGAGGGTAGGAACATAGATCGACTGGTAAATTGAGAGCTTTGCCTTATGGCTCAGCTCCTTTTTCACCACGACAGACCGATGCAGAGCTCACTGCGGACGCCGCACCGATCCGCCTGTCGATCTCACGCTCCATTCTTCCCTCACTCGTGAACAAGACCCCAAGATACTTGAACTCCTTCACTTGGGGCAGGATCTCACTACCAACCCTGAGAGGGCAATCCACCCTTTTCCGGCTGAGGACCATGGTCTCGGATTTGGAGGTGCTGATTCCCATCCCAGCCGCTTCACACTCAGCTGCAAACCGATCCAGAGAGAGCTGAAGATCACGGCCTGATGAAGCAAACAGGACAACATCATCTGCAAAAAGCAGTGACCCAATCCTGAGTCCACCAAACCGGACCCCCTCAACACCCTGGCTGCGCCTAGAAATTCTGTCCATAAAAGTTATGAACAGATTCGGTGACAAAGGGCAGCCCTGGCAGAGTCCAACTCTCACTGGAAACGGGTTCGACTTACTGCCAGCAATGCGGACCAAGCTCTGACACCAGTTGTACAGGGACCGAACAGCCCTTATCAGGGGGTCCGGTACCCCATACTCCCGGAGCACCCCCCACAGGATTCCCCGAGGGACACGGTCGAACGCCTTTTCCAAGTCCACAAAACACATGTAGACTGGTTGGGCGAACTCCCATGCACCCTCCAGGACTCTGCTAAGGGTGTAGAGCTGGTCCACTGTTCCGCGACCAGGACGAAAACCACACTGTTTCTCCTGAATCCGAGGTTCGACTATCCGACGGACCCTCCTCTCCAGAACCCCGGAATAGACTTTTCCAGGGAGGCTGAGGAGTGTGATCCCTCTGTAGTTGGAACACACCCTTCCAGTCCCCTTTCTTAAAGAGGGGGACCACCACCCCGGTCTGCCAATCCAGAGGCACTGTCCCTGATGTCCATGCGATGTTGCAGAGACGTGTCAACCAAGACAGTCCTACAACATCCAGAGCCTTGAGGAACTCCGGGCGTATCTCATCCACCCCCGGGGCCCTGCCACCGAGGAGTTTTCTGACCACCTCGGTGACCTCAGTCCCAGAGATGGGGGAGCCCACCTCCGAGTCCCCAGGTTCTGCTTCCTCATTGGAAGGCATGTTAGTGGGATTGAGGAGGTCTTCGAAGTACTCCCCCCACCGACCCACAACGTCCCGAGTCGAGGTCAGCAGCGCACCATCCCCACCATATACAGTGTTGACACTGCACTGCTTCCCCCTCCTGAGACGCCGGACGGTGGACCAGAATCTCCTCGAAGCCGTCCGAAAGTCGTTCTCCATGGCCTCCCCAAACTCCTCCCATGCCCGAGTTTTTGCATCAGCAACCACCGAAGCCGCATTCTGCTTGGCCTGCCGGTACCTATCAGCTGCCTCCAGAGTCCCACAGGACAAAAGGGACCGGTAGGACTCCTTCTTCAGCTTGATGGCATCCCTCACCGCCGTTGTCCACCATCGGGTTCGGGGATTGCCGCCACGACAGGCACCGACCACCTTACGGCCACAGCTCCGGTCAGTCGCCTCAACAATAGAGGCACGGAACATGGCCCATTCGGACTCAATGTCCCCCACCTCCCTCGGGATGTGGTCGAAGTTCTGCCGGAGGTGGGAGTTGAAGCTACTTCTGACAGGGGGCTCTGCCAGACGTTCCCAGCAGACCCTCACAACACGTTTGGGCCTACCAGGCCTGACCGGCATCCTCCCCCACCATCGGAGCCAACTCACCACCAGGTGGTGATCATTTGATAGCTCTGCCCCTCTCTTCACCCGAGTGTCCAAGACATGTGGCCGCAAGTCCGACGACACAACCACAAAGTCGATCATCGAACTGAGGCCTAGGGTGTCCTGGTGCCAAATGCACATATGAACACCCCTATGCTTGAACATGGTGTTTGTTATGGACAATCCGTGACGAGCACAGAAGTCCAATAACAAAACACCGCTCGGGTTCAGATCAGGGGGGCCATTCCTCCCAATCACACCCTTCCAGGTCTCACTGTCATTGCCCACGTGAGCATTGAAGTCTCCCAGCAGTGCGAGGGAGTCCCCAGAAGGTATGCCCTCTAGCACCCCCTCCAGGGACTCCAAAAAGGGTGGGTACTCCAAACTGCTGTTCGGCGCATACGCACAAACAACAGTTAGGACCCGTCCCCACACCCGAAGGCAGAGGGAGGCTACCCTCTCGTCCACCGGGGTAAACCCCAATGTGCAGGCTCCAAGTCGGGGGGCAATAAGTATGCCCACACCCGCTCGGCACCTCTCACCGGGGGCAACTCCAGAGTGGTACAGAGTCCAGCCCCTCTCAAGGAGATTGGTTCCAGAGTCCAAGCTGTGCGTCGAGGTGAGCCCGACTATATCTAGCCGGAACCTCTCAACCTCGCGCACTAGCTCAGGCTTCTTCCCCTTCAGAGAGGTGACATTCCACGTCCCAAGAGCCAGCTTCTGTAGCCGAGGATCGGACCGCCAAGGTCCCCGCCTTCGGCCACCACCCAACTCACACTGCACCCGACCTCCTTGGCCCCTCCCATAGGTGGTGAGCCCATGGGAAGGGGGACCCACGTTGCCTCTTCGGGCTGTGCCCGGCTGAGCCCCATGGGTGCAAGCCCGGCCACCAGGCGCTCGCCATCGAGCCCCACCTCCAGGCCTGGCTCCAGAGGGGGGCCCCGGTGACCCGCGTCCAGGCGAGGGAAAACGCCATCCAAATTTTTTGTTCATCATAGGAGGTTGTGTTGAACCGCACTTTGTCTCATCCCTCACCTAGGACCAGTTTGCCTTGGGTGGCCCTACCAGGGGCCACCCAAACACACCTGTGTGTGTTTATCAAGATGTAATTGCTTTAATGAAAAACAGCTGTTCTACCCATTAAAGAAGAGTTGAAATCTAATTTCATGTTGACCTCAATATTATCATTTACAATGCACCATGCAACACATATATCTCTGTTATGTGCTATTTGGTATGGGATTCATAAAAGTGGTGTTAATGTTTGTGATATGCCATCTATTGGAATGACGAATACAATGCATTTTATTACAAAAATGTTTGTGATGTGTCTTTTGGAATGACAGAGACCTAACAACTAGATGGACAAAACAGACACTTATCCTTTATTAATTAAGGCAGATAGAATGGAAGAGAAAAAAATGAATGTCCCAGAGGCTACAAATGAATTGAATAACCTCTTCAGAAAGGGAAAATCTAAAATATAAGAATGACTTGATGTGGCTGGGTGAAAGCACTGATAAACCAATAAAATTAGGTAACAGGTTATCAATCTTACTAAGCAGCTGAGTAGGAATAGAAACTGAGAGCCAATGCGGTCATCCAGGATCAGACCCCTGCCCTATACTTTCTGGTTTGTGCCTTTCTCAGATGGACATTACTCTCAGTAATTATGTGGCAACTCTTTAAGAGGTGCTATGTGTACAGTTCAAGGATTAGAAATGCCTTGTCTTGTATGCTCAGGTATTCATTCCTATGTGTGTGTTGCCTCTGCTTCATTGAGCACAATTTCTTGGTTTTGTGCTTTTCTCTTTCTGTCACTATAGGTAGTTCTTGTTTCAATAGGCTATGGAACTGCTCTTGTATGTATAGGTTTGCTTTTGATTGGCTGAGTGGTAAGTTAATTTGGATTATTAATGACCCATTAATCCTTAAACTATTTCTTCAGTTTGGTTTCCCTTCTTATGATTAATTTTCAGGACTTGTCCAGGATGTTTAGGAAAAATATAAGTGTTGTTTAGTTTTGAGGATCTTTTCAGGATTTATGGGAGAAAATTAAACTCTTTGTTACTTATCTTTTTGTGCATCATCTTTTGCTTAGTTTCCTTCATTTCCCTTTTTGGTTGTGTAATAAAAATACTTAAGAGTAGGAATCATCTTATTCATTTAATAATCAATTTAATTGCCTTATTCCATGTGTTGCAGTCCTTATTTTTTCTAAATCATTACAATTTAATATGTTAATAAACACTGATTTTAAATTGTTGAAGATCTTAGTTGAGTTTATTTTGATTTTTTAGTGAAGAAAAGACTGAGATCATTAGGTTTAATTTCATACATTGTTTAGCAGAACCTGCTTTAGGTGGGGCTGAGATCTTAGCTCATCACACTCTACTAATAAATGATTAAATTAAAAGATGTCTTTAGATGCAACAGCTCTGGAGCACCTTTTGTCTAAAACACTCTGCTCATATTTGTCCATAAACAAAGTTGTGAATGAAGCACCTTTCATGCATTTAGAGCACGATTATTGGAATATGTTGAACTGACCTGGATTGCATTTATATACTGTATTGTATATTATATAAAATTGCATATATTGGTTTTCAATTTTAATAAAGATAAATTTATTAGTTCACATTACTTCCTGTGGTGGTAGCTTTTCTATCAATTTGTGGAACATCTTGAAATGAAGTTTCATTTGTGGAAAATAGCAGCACACATTTATCTTTGGAAACCAGATTGATGTGGTATACAGTGAATTTAATGACCTGGCAAGAAGAACCAAGTGATCACAATGTTTCTGTACAAAGGCAGAGATTGTTGTTATTCCATATACAATAGGAACTCAAGCTCCCCTACAAGATTTTTTAAACAGCCACATCTGGGGAATGCTTTTTTGGTTAATAATGTAATTTGTATTACTGAAAAACATCAGATTGCATACGGTAACTATGGAATGTATGGTAATTTACCAAGATAAAGAATGTATACCAGTGTGTAAACTTTCAGAGGCAAGGCTGTAGATCTACTATACCATAACAGAAACCAAGCAGAAACTCAAGTCCTCCTTCAAGCCCAGGTAAACATTCAGAGGATTACAGGGACATTAACTACATTGCTGTCTATAATACTGATGAAATCCAGAAAATAGAAGTTGTTTTGCCTCAGAGATTAAAAAGGCAGAGAAAAATGATTTCTAAAGGACCAGAAGATGGAAGCAGCAAATATTTTGAGCAAAAACACAAAAGAAGGGGTTAGAAAAACCATGAAATCAAAATGAATTAAATCAACTAGCCAGAAACATAATCAAAAACCAAAGTCAAAGTAAATGTGCAAAATGTCTTTTTAGCCCTGAGGAATCTTCAAGTAAACGGAATCTTAACAATGTCACAGCCTTAAATACCTTCTGTGTAATGAGGCCATGTTGTGCAACTTTCTGGTGTCTCATAATGGCAATGAGATTGCGCCGCTATGCACATAATGGCCACTGATAAAAAGCAAGTGTCTCAAAATGATGGCTATTGTGGTAAAACAAAATAGCAGTCAAAAATACTAACAATGAACAACAGAAATGATTTCTGATCACAAATACACAATAATAAGAATTACAACAGTCTCAAAATGAATACATATTTAAAACAAAAGAAAATCATCACAGCAGTGCACATGTTCTACAGTGAGACCGCTAACCTTACATGCAAAACCAGCAGAAAGCAATGTTGATAACCACAGTGTTGGGGTTTTTTACCTCAAGGTATAAATTTATTGTATAGTGATGATAATTTCCTGATCCTGAATTCTATTGTAGATCTTGTTAAACATCTATGTAGGATAATATGACAGAAGTTCTTTTGCTTTAACAACATTATTATCATTTTAGATTTATTATGATGACCTATAAACATTATGCGACAAAGCAACTCATTCATGCAAACATTTTCTGCCAAGAAAGTATACCTCCTGTCCATTGGTATAGTCGGCAGGATCTATTTGCTTTTTCTGTTTAGGAAGAATGGCTGTGGATTTGTCCCAATCAGCTGCAGGTAGCAGAGTATGGAAATCCAGCTAGGATCACATATAAAGGACTACTCATTGGATGTAATATATGTCAGGAAAGGACTGGGCCTCTACCCCAATGCCTTCTCTTAACCTGCTCTTTGCCCCTCCCTTAATATGCATATATTGACCATGTAAAAACTAATGACAACCATACACTGAGATCCACAAGGCATATGTCTTTTGTAGTACATTTTTAGACAGACAAGCTTATTGCTGCTCAGAGTTAATCCGGTGCCTCCTGTAAAGCTGCCGCTTTCAACACCTCTTTCCTCAGCCGCACTTTCCTCAACCTAAGAGCTAACCCTCATGTCCTAAACACAATTAATCTTTGTTTCCTGTACAACACTTATCTACATGCAGCCTGTAGTGCCTGGCATTATTTCCCAGCTAAGGTAAGTGTACTTTATCCCACTTTTAATTTAAAAATCCTCTAATCATGTTATGCTGCTGCTGCAAGACTTACCTCCATCCAGCCCCCAGCCTCTCAACTATATGGGGCTCCTATCATAACCCCAAAACTGAAAGTCCCCAGACTCAGAGCAGCTCTTTCGTGTTTGCATACATACATACATATATACACTATGTGCGTATACACAGATATATATATATATATAAATATATATATATATGTATAAACACACACAACACTACACATTTGCTTGTGTGTGTCTGTGTGTGTGTGTGTGTGCAAAGTCAATGAAAGGATATTATATTTTTTTTTTGTATCTGTCATTTTCTTTCTATCTCCCATATGACTTCTTAATCCATCTGAATGCGTAGAAGATAATGTTTTGGGCGAAATAACATAAGAGGAAAGATAGACTCCCAAGGACCAATATCTTTATTGCTTGGAGGATAAACGGATTATGTCAGCCATTTTCTGCTGCTGACAGCTTTTCTTATTAACCGATTTTATTTTTAATCTGCCGAGGAAGAAATGCGGTTTTATGTCACAATAAAACGCTGGTCACATCTAATGCTGCCCTCAAACAAACAGATTTCTGAAAGCCTTGCTGAGAAATTTGAAATAACTTTAAAGAGGGTTTTTGTTTGGGGGGTGGGGGTGGGGATCGACTCTTTATCCAGCAGCTTGTTCAAATGTAAAGTAAAAGATTTTTAAAGTCATTCACACTTGTATTTCTTTATAATTTATTTATTTGATGCTTTGCGGAACTCTTTATTGCTGTGATATTTTATAGCATTTCAAACAAAACAAGGAGGAATGCAGAGCATGCAAGCCATCACTGGCCTGCATGGAAAGGAGGAGGAAATCAGATTTATTTAGAATGACATGGATATGTATGTGTGTAGAGCTGTCATTAACCTCTGGGCTTGTGCCATGGCACTGCTTCATTTCATGCCGAGGATCTAAGGGCTCAAATTAACGTTAGCCCCAGGCTGCCAACTTATTTCTTCACTGGGCAACTTTTAAAGAAATACACACCCTTACTTGAGATTGAGCCACGGTTAAGTCATCGGGGAATCGGTCCTGCCTGCCGCTACACTAGTCTATCACTGTTCTTAAGTGGAGTGTCCTTGAGCATTAAAAGAATATCTGTTTATGGGAGCTGGCAAAGCCGCTTTCTTTCCACTTCATCGGTATCATTTATGATATCAGTGTGGAAAGGTCTCAGATTCCATCCCCTTTGGCAGTGTTCACCCCAATGTGCATTAATTTAAAAATGATTAGTGTATGTGTCTTTAGTGCATGCAAATAGTGGAAACTGATAAATTTAGCTATCACCCACTAGGAATGCCGAACAGCTAAATAACCTGAAAAAAAAATGTATTCATTTGAGAATTAACCCTCTCTGGGGTGCGTGATTATTTTCTTCTGCCATATTATCTATCTATCTATCTATCTATCTATCTATCTATCTATCTATCTATCTATCTATCTATCTATCTATCTATCTATCTATCTATCTATCTATCTATCTATCTATCTATCTATCTATCTATCTATCTATCTATCTATCTATCTATCTATCATTAAAATAACCCTTTGGTAAGGTCTTGTTAGGTAAGAGTAAATGTGTAATATGAGTATATGCATTTTTGCAATACACAAAGTGTTACCAAAAGCAGTATTGTCAACTAATGATGTTTTCTATTCAGTTGAAGATGTATTTCAAATGGCATACCCTTTGTGGAAAAACTTCTAATTGTTTTCATGTAAGAAAATACAGCTTGTCTGTTGTGTAATTGTAAGTAAAGGTTCCTCTAAAGTTAAAATGATCTATCTATCTATCTATCTATCTATCTATCTATCTATCTATCTATCTATCTATCTATCTATCTATCTATCTATCTATCTATCTATCTATCTATCTATCTATCTATCTATCTATCTATCTATCTATCTATCTATCTATCTATCTATCTATCTATCTATCTATCTATCTATCTAACATTATGTGATGGTGTCACCAGTTTGGCCTCTTGCAAATCAGTTCTCAAATGTTAAAAGTAACTCATTCATTTTTATATAGCATATTTCACATCAATCACCATTACAAGGCAGAAGCATACAGTAAGAAGTAACTCGGGGAAAAAATGTAGCAGAAATTACAAAGTCCTCTTCATTTTAAAGATAAGAAGTGTTAGAATTGAGATTATGAAGCAAAATTATATTTTGACTTTGAGATTTATAATTAAAAAATGTCAATTGCAAAACTGCTTTAAAGAATAAATATTATTATTAGTAGTAGTAGTAGTACTAGAGGTATTGCTATGTGTATAGAGTACAGTGAGATTCTTAGTTGCATGTCCAACCAAAAAGCAACACACTGCCCCACATCCTTTCTAGGTAGTGTCCCAAACTGTTCCACACGTTATATCAGAGGCAGAAGAGTATCAATGCTTCCTGCATATTCCCAAGGGTGATCTGTTTAGGAAGATGAGTCTAATGCTACATTTCATTATATATATATATATATATATATATATATATATATATATATATATATATATATATATATTCACGGCATTCGTAGTCTGTGTCACAATCTGATTGTATGGGTGGTTACCTACCAGGTAACGCTTGTGGTTGGCCAGCAATCTGCTAACATCCGCCACGGTGCCCTCAGTTTGTGAGGAGCAGATCATAGAATGGTTGAAATAGTTTACTGTCAAATAAATGCAAAGAGTACGCGACACGTGTTTCGCCCTCATTCTGGGCTCATCAGGCGTACACACTCCACTGCACTCCCTCTCGGGAATCGAACCTCGGACGTCAGCGCCAGAGGTGATGCCCCTAACGTTGCGCCACAGCGTGTGGTTCGTTTATTTGACAGCATGTAGATCGGGGTAATTACATTCGAAACACGTGTCGCGTACTCTTTGCATTTATTTGACAGTAAACTATTTCAACCATATATATATATATATATATATATATATATATATATATATATATATATATATATATATATATATATATATATATATATATATATATATATATATATATATGGTGTGTGTCATTGACAGTTATTTTGATCTGGGGGGGATTTTAGTACATAATGACATTATATTCAGGCAGTTGCTGCAGATTTGTTGGCTGCACATCCATGATGCAAATCTCCCATTCCACCACATCCCATAGGTGCTCTATTGGATTGAGATCTGGTGACTGTGGAGGCCATTTGAGCACAGTGAACTCACTGGAATGTTCAAGAAACCTGGCTGTGGCATTTAAACAATGCTCAAATGGTACGAAGGGGCCTAAAGTGTGACAAGCAAATATCCTCCACACCATTACACCACTACTACCAGCCATTAGAAAGAAAGAAAGAAAGAAAGAAAGAAAGAAAGAAAGAAAGAAAGAAAGAAAGAAAGAAAGAAAGAAAGAAAGAAAGAAAGAAAGAAAGAAAGATCTAAAAGTGTGGCATTTTAAGCCTTACCAGTACTTTTTATGATGTAGGTGGAAATCAGTCTCAAGAAAAAATGCGAGCCTCCAGCCTAATGTTGGTGGCACCGAAGCCTCTACAAAATCCATAAACTGTCACAACCACCTAGGTGTGTTTGGAGGGAAGGAAGATATGGGAGTTGGTAGATAGCCAAGAGTATGGCAAATTTGAAACAAATCTGTGATTAGGCTTCTGAAAATGGCAGGAATACGATGCAGCCATGAGTTCTGCAGAAGTTCTGGTGGAGTGAACGGGGCAATGTGAAAGATGTGAATCTTATAGAAATCAATTTTCCCCGAAAATCAGTGAAGAAACTGTCATTGCAATTGTATGTTTTTCTAGCTATTGGTTTTGGCTTTGTGGGAAAAATAAAATTGCATATTTGAGACTTTAGCCTTAATGTCTAAAGGCTGCAGACTGGTCACATATTCTAACTCTGTGTGAAGAGGCTGGACACATCAAGACCCCCATCTCTTCTGCCCTTAAGAGACCTTAACGGGATGCGTTCCATACTCAAAAAACATTTCCCTTTTCAATTATTCTCTGCCGTCGCCCCCTCCCACTGCCCCAATCACACAGTTAGGCAGAGAAAACGGTTTCCTTTTCATTTGCCCCCCCCCCGCCTCCTCCCCCTCACCAGTTTATGCATGAAACACACAAGTAGATTGAAAGCATTCAGCGGCCATTCAGCCAGAGAAGAAAGAAGATCCTCAGAGCTTTATTAGATATGAAGATCTACAATAAAAATCAATTTCTGGCCTCTTTATGCAGTTTAAATGACAAAGCGTCCACCCATTCAGCAGCCTTTGTGCGAAGGAAAGTAATTCTGCGAAGCTGGCGAGACAAGAGCATGCTGTACTTTCTGACCTGCGATTGCAGATTCCAATATGATACAGACCTCCAGAGATAATGGCAGGCACTTAATATCATCTGTGGCGAAAAGGAAAAAGAGTTATCTGATATCTTTTGGGGGTTAAATGGCTCCACCGCCAGAATTTTAAGCAGTGTTTAGTGTGTGGGGGGAGGGGGGGGGGGGCTTACTTGTGACCCTAGTCTCCAGGAAAGAAAAATATAAAAGTCACAAAAGTGGGGAGTGAGGACCTCAAGTTCATCATGTTCATCACCATGACGGGATGCCAATGAGAAAAAAATTAAAAAAAAACAGACAACTGCTGGTTGACTGCTACTATACTGGCAAAATGACATTCTTCAGCCTAGATGACTGGTATAATGGCTCTGATCTTGATCAGGCTCAGTTGTTGGCACAGGCACAAAATTAATGACCCCTCTTCCTCACCTTTGCAATTCTAGATTAGTATGGTAATATTACGACTTTGGAGCTAACTAGAGATGACTTGTTTGTCTTGAATAGTGAGTCTTGGGTGTGATATCTAATTAACATTACCACTTCCGACTATATTGTCACTATATATGGGAAGAAAACAGCGAAAATGTGTGTAGACGTGTGGAGGTAAATGTCAGCGTGAGTCTCTTTGGTGTTGTTATTACAGCTAGGGAATAAAGTACAGAATGACTAAGTGATATAGTTACCTCTCACTATAGCTAATGGTAGGGTGACCTATCATGCAAGCAACATGTGTCATACCAGTAGCAGTGACTGTAGGAAAACCTGTTAATTAGTTTCTCTTTTATTATGATGGTTTCTGCAGGAAGACTTTCAATCACATCTTGTCCCCCTTCACTTGATAAAAACATAAGACAACTTTTGGGAAGAACAGTTCATTCAGCTCAACACAACTCCTCAAAGCTCCATTCTCTTTCCAAATACCGTAAAGTTGAAATTTGTAGATTCCCAAAGTAATACTGCCTACCATAGTAATATCTACTATGTTATGATGGTAACTGTAGGTCAATCACCTTATCTAAAGCATTAGGTATAAAAATCATAGTGTCAGAGTGACTGTATTACAGCTTGTTTGTAATCCAGCTAACACTGTGGCGCTTGCTAAGTGATGTTGTATTGATGCAATGACAACAAAACAATTCACATGCTTTAAGTTCAGGAATATTATGAGTGCTGAAGAAGCTTCCTTATCTATGTGCTGTCACAATACCTAAATTACATATATTTGGAGCCACTAAAATCCTTCATAGACATTTTTTGAAGAATTTATACTATTGAGGTTCTCCATATACTATAGTCAATCATAAATAAGAATTATTTGATGACAGATACTGTATAATACTTTTTGTTTTATATTGTTTTCATTTTCTTTTGGTATTACTGAAATTGTTATCAAGGATTCTACAAATTTGTCAAAATTTGCAAAAATGTTTTAGCCTCATCAGCCTGGATTACCATGCGTTGATTTTATTATAGACATCTTGGCATATGACTCTTTGGAAGAATATTTTTCTTGTCTAAAATCAACATATTGTTTGTAACTGATGCCAAAAAATGTTACAACTCTTGGCTGTTCTCAGAGGCATTCTCCTGGTGCTTAATCAGTCCTCAAATAACAAACAACATCTCCTATTTATTTTCTTTTAGTTTCTGTAGATCATTTAGTTATTATGCAGAGCAACAAAACCAAAGCTTGGCAACAGTCTGAAGCTTATTTAACTCTCACCACAATCTTTGTGTCTAATGTTATCTTTATTCTTTTACACTGTTGAGCTTTGGACTGTTATCACATGTGTTTGCTGTTTTTTGCACTGCTTCATGCATTTTTATTACTTATTTTTCTTGTGAGATGACTTTGATATTTTGTTATAATTTTATTAGGTATACATGATTTCAGTTGATGGTCATGGCCATGTTGTTTGTGGAAATATTGATGTTTCCAGTCATGTGTGTTACAGACCTTTAGCCAGAGAGTGAAAGCACCCAAAAGAAATACAGCAGGATAGAGAAAAATCAGGAGATGAGAGGTGTTAAAAGGAACTAATATAATGTTATTAATAGACACACAGGAGTCAGTGAATCAAGAAAAGCACTCGGAGCTAATCATTAAAGCCAAATCACAAAACCAAAGTTAAAGTCAAATGAAATGTAACAAATATATACTATATTAACTTGTTTTATTTGGATCATCCACACAAAATGTTCTCATATTTTTTAAGTTAATCCGAATTCTTGGATGTTGATTACAGCATGTTGTAACAGGGAGGGCCTTATGAAGGAAAGTATTAAAAACATGGCCATAGCCACACAGAGACATCTACAAAATGGTGGCAGTCATCAAACAAACAAAGCACAAAATGGCATTGAAAGAATAACAATACATTTTATAAGAGAAATGAAAAATATATTTAAAAAAATTCAAAAACTGAACAGACAGAATCTGAATAGCCCAAAGCCCAGAATAATCAGAATGAGATTTTCCAATGCCACAATGTGTGATATCATCATGTTGCAGCTGTTAATGATGGCAACAAGCATCCCACACTACACTAGCTTTAAGGGAAAAAATAAACAAAACAATGTCTTCATATGCTATATATAGAAAGGATCCTTAGCCAAAGGTTAAAACTTTTTGCATTGATTTTTGACGTAGACTTTTAGCTCTTCTTTGAATTTGTAGTGATTATTTTATTTTAGCCTCTTTGTGTATTTTACACCAGAACATCAACCGACTTCTTTCTAGCCTCATCCTTAAAGAAGGCTCCCCGTCTTCCAGGCTTTTTAAAAAGATGTTTGTGTGGCCTGCTTTTACCTTGCAATGCAATCATAGCAGTGATTTCACATTGGAAATGTTCACTTTAAAAGAAGCAAAACTGAAATGATGGGAGGATATCAGCTTTTAAAAATAAAGCAGGACTTTGTCAGTTTGATATACTGCGTGTGTTCAGCACTGTGATTGCTTTGCCCCAAATTATGGACTAGTTTATGTAGGTGGTCACATTTGTTTTATGGGACCATAAGAGCTTTGACAACTGCTGCACTGGTCAGGCAAGATTTGTTATGCTTTGCATTATTGTTTCATATTACCCAACCTGAGTTATTTAATTATATTTTCTACCTAATTTTAGGTTTTTGGGGTTGAAGGATCTGTTTTGATGTTGGTTTTTAGATTAGAAAGCATTTTTCTAATGATTTGTTATTTGTTGAGTCTTTTTCAAATGCCTTAATGGCTTTCATTTTGTGAATCCCATTGTCAGGATGTTGCCGGGTTTGTGGTCACAGAGGTCACTACATCTACCATCTTTAATGTGACAGGCTTAAATATCAACACTTATGTCCAAGTTTTATCTGAGTTTGTGGATAACTCAAAAAACACTGTGTACATTATTGTTTGTGTTGCTTTTTGGTGCTTATAACTATTTTTTTCTGTACTTGACTTTATTTTCTAGTTTAGAAATTTGGTTTGACAAAATATAAGGCTTTCTACCCATCTTAATTCCTATCCTGGTATTTTTGACATTTCTTCTCCTGGTCTCTTCTATTATTCGGAAAGTTTGTCTGTTTTCACAACAAACATAACAAAACGCAACAATGACTTGGAAATTTCAAAACATTTTCCACTTTGCTTATTAGACTCCCAGTTATTGTATAAGCTAAGACAGAAAAGTAATGTATCAATGCCCCTTGCAAAAATGAGTTATTTTTTATTTTGCCTAAGCAGCTAAACTGTTTCAACTCGCTTTTTTGGTCAATTTCTGGTAGGTGTTGAGGTTTTTGTTTGGCTTTCTTTGACAAATACTCCTTTCTTGTTTTCATGAATACAGTTTAGGCATGTTGCAATCACATCCTCATACTTGCTTGTGTGTTAATTTCTGCAGGAGACCATAACTTTTCTTGCCTGTCAAAGAATTGGTCAATTTATTAACTACCAAAGAGATATTTAATAAATTATCAAATATCAAAAAATGTATTCAGAATGCCAGGAAATGTTAAGAAATAAAGAGTAACGAAAAACAAAAACCATAATCACAAAAGTTATATGCAGAATTCTAGTTCGATTCAAACACCTAAATCTTATTATCAAATAATAATAATAAAGAAACTCAAAAACAGAAACCGTTGCAAATTCTCAACACCAATATCCAAAACAGTACCTAAAAAGAGCTTGGGCCTCATGCATAACACCATGTGTGGAGTTCATACTAAAACATGGCGCACGGACAAAACTAGAAATGTTTGTAAGCACAAAAAAATTCAGATGCATAAAACTGTGCGTAAGCAAAGTTCTACATACTTTCCCTTTATAAATCCTAATCAAGGTGAATATTAACACACATGCATGAGCCTACAGCCCCACCACAACTCCTCCCAGAATTACACCTATTTGAATATGCAAATCAATATAAATAGCCCAACCATTAAGTGTTTTGTTAAAAGATAATGGCAAAAGATGTGTAAAAAAGAATTTCAGTGAATGTGAAATGGGGGTCCTGCTCAGCGAATTGGAAGCATGGAAAAAACGTACTATTTGGTGGCTTAGTCAGTGGTACAAGCAACAAAAGGAAATTTAAAGACTGGTACAGCATGGCAGAGACACTCAAAAGTTCAAGTTCAGAAATTCGCACAGTGCCCAAAATAAACAAGATGTGGTTATGTATCAAAGTTGAAAAGGCAAGTTGCAGCCCACCATCAATAAAGTATAATGTTAACTGTAAACTTTAAATGTAAACTTCATCTTAAAATCAATGTTTAATTTACTAGAGCTTCTCAAACCCCATTGTAACTAAAGTAGCTCATTAAATGCTTTGTATTCTTAGTGTTCCCCAACCCAGTTGTTAATTGCTCTGTGCTTCATAAACTGTCTTTCTCTTACACCAACCGGAGTGTGCAGGCAGTGATCGCCAAACAGAATACATTACATTCATGATGTAACAGTTCTCTGAATATTTTAGAATACTAAGATGTATACATGATATCTTTTTCATGATAAAATGCATTAAAGCATGTACTAAACACATGGGGGGATGGTGGCACAGTGGTAGCGATGAGCTGGCGCCTTGTCCAGGGATTGTTTCTGCCTCAAGCATGATGCTTGCTGGCATGGGCGCGACCATGGATGGAATAAATTATTGCAAGAGTACTGTTTTTGTCAAGCATACCAACCCCCAGTTCCTGTTCTTCTGTTTTCTTTCTCCACGTAACCAATCACCACACAATATGCGTCTGTAACAAATGTAAAACCAGCTTGGAACGCTGATTCTTCAAAACATTTACGGAACATTGAAAAATCTTCAATATACATGTTTATTCCATCCTTCCAGGGTCATGCCATTTCCAGCAAGCATCGAGTGCAATGCAGGAACAATCCCTGAATAGGGCACCAGCTCATGACAGGGTGAATACGAGCACACACATATTTAGCATCACCAAATCCCCAAGCCTGCATTCCTTTGGAATAAATCTGAAGTGTGCAGAGGAAACCAACCAGGAAAAGATACAAAATTCAGGTAGGGGACACCCACGACATGAACCCCATATAGCGAGGCAAAAGTGCTTCCACTACACAACCATGCCCCCACATGTTTAATTATTAACAGTTTACATTATTTAAATTAATTTAACAATTTATCTGTAAAATGTAATATACACACTTTAATGGGTGGAGAAGAGTGTCAGGAGTAACGTGATAGACGATTATCAGCAAGAGTGAAAGGGAAGATCTACAAGATGGTAGTGAGATCAGCTTTGTTATATGGGTTGGAGATGGTGGCACTGACCAGAAAGCAGGAGACAGAGCTGGAGGTAACAGAGTTAAAGATGCTAAGATTTGCAATGGGTGTGACGAGTATGAATGGGATCAGGAATGAGTACATTAGAGGGTCAGCTCAGGTTGCACAGTTTGGAGCCAAGTCAGAGAGGCGAGATTGCGTTGGTTTGGACAGGTGCAGAGGAGAGATGCCGGATATATTGTGAATAGGATGATAAGGATAGAGCTGCCAGGTAAGAGGAAAAGAGGAAAGCTTAAGAGAAGGTTTATGGATGTGGTGAGAGAGGACATGCAGAGAAAGATGCAGAGGACAGGAAGATATAGAACAAGATGATCTGCTGTGGCAACCCTTAAGAGGAGCAAGAAGAAAATCTTTAAAATGATATCAAGTATACATCCTAGTACTTTAACAGCACACAGTTCCAAAAGAATAGCTAGTGGAATTCTAAATCGACTTAGAAGTCAGGCATTATCATTGTACAGGAAAAAAGTATGATCTGTAAATACATTCTCTCATCTAATTCTTCCATGTGCGACGTCTTCTAACAGTGCTAAAGCAGTCATTGTAGTTGAACAGTTTGGCCAGTCCATGCACCATTATATTGTTACAGAATGATTACAATCATGTGAATTAAATTTGTAAACTATATGCAATTAATTTTGATGTATTGGATAAAACCCCGAGTCAAGGATGCAAATCTAAAAAAGATGGGAGACCACACAGAAACATTTGCACTGCTTTGACACTGGGTGCTGCCCATTTACAAAACCAACCAGAAACTTGCATATGCATGGTCTGAGGTTGCCATGAAAATGTGCGTACCTTTATGCAAAGTTTATTTTTTATACATCTCGATGTGAGTGAGGAAATGGGAGTTGAGAACATTTTTTTGTGTATGCACCATTTATTCACAAGGCCCCTGAACACAAGAAGAGCAATTACCCAAGTACCTGTCTTTTATTTGTTGCTTAGGTGACTGCAGGGGAATAAATATTTGTAGCTGAGCAGATTGGTGTAATTGAACACTATATCCCATTGATCTCAAATTAACCAATACAATGACCTAACTGAAAGTAGTAAACAAGAAATAAAAGAGAGCATGAGAAAACTGAAACATGTCAGCCAATAGCCATCCCATACTCAGACACATTTTTGGATTCTAGACATCCCCAGTGCCTATCAAGAGTATAAAAAATAAACTTACTCAATATAAAAAATTTTATAATAGAAGAATGTAAGGCAATTATGAAGCATCTTTGAAATAACCTTCTTTTTCTTCTTCTTTTGGCTCCTACCGTTAGGGGTTGCCATAGCAGATCATCTTTTTCCATATCTTCCTGCCCTCAGCATCTTGCTTCAATATGTCTAAAGATACTGGACAACTCCCTACTGTAGGTGCAAGTGGAGTTTCTTCCCAGGGATGAAGTTGCAAAAATCTTGGTAGTCTTCTCCTGGAGGTATGGTAAAAGTCTCTGGAATGCCCATTACTGGGAATCAGTGGAGAACTGGCATGCCTCCACCCAGAAACTAAGTAATTAGAGTACCTCCTGCTAAGAGGAAAAGACTGAAATATCCACTCCCAGGAGAAAGACACAAACAAGTTCATATTTCCACCTGGAAATTATGCCATTACATTAACCATCTTGAGGTCACTAATGGAGAAGAGTAGTCTCCAATTATTGTGAAATGAAAAAATAACCAGGGGATGCAAAATAAACCAGAAACAAGGTCAAAATTGATGGCAGAGGTAATTAACAAGTTGGAAAAAATTACTAGAGTAGCAAAATCAAAGTGCAAGACAAAAATTTGAGTTTTAAAAAAACCTTAAGTAGGGCGTTCTTGAATTGAAGCTTACCAATGCTAAACTAATTTAAAAATTTTTTTAAGAACATGCACTGTGGGATAGTGAAAGATATGAATTCCACTGTATTTATAGAATCACTTCCTCATGTGTCAATGGAATGACTCAACAGGTAAAGAGGGACAAAATGTTAATAAAATAAAACATTTTAAATTTAAAACAAGACAAAAAAAAAACAATTAGAAAAGCAGAATCTTTCACATAAAAACATGATTAGCCTAAAAGTATATCTATAAAAAGTCCATTACATTAACATCCCCATATAAGGCCACAGATGAAAACAGTATACTATTCTCTCTTGAAAGTGGCACAGGACTCAGAATCAATAAAATAATTGGATCTCTCCCTCTGGGAATGTAGATGGAAAACTGTTTTCCTGTGGAACTTGGTCTTCTGACATGCCTAGAGGAGCCTGGACCTAGCCCTAACAGTAATCACCTCCAACCTCCCCACGTAAGGCTAGGAATTTTGGACATCTACTGTGCCCGTTCTGATAATGCATAAATTTGGAATTCTAGAAGACCCTCAGCTGGGTCTTCTTGGATTAGTAGAATTGTCCCATTAAGCTAGGCAAATATTGAGGCATTCTTGAATACCTTTTTTAAGACTTGATCACCAACTGCCAACTGCCTCCTTTCTTTAGTTAAGTCATAAAAGGTAGGAAGGTGTAAAAGAAGGTTTTGACCTCACCATTTTTGTATAAGAACTGTGTAAAGAAGAATATAGAAGGATGGACATCCTAGCCAGGTTGGTTGGAGGCCATAACAGAGAGAGAGAGAGAGAGAGAGAGAGAGAGAGAGAGAGAGAGAGAGAGAGAGAGAGAGAGAGAGAGAGAGAGAGAGAGAGAGAGAGAGAGAGAGAGAGAGAGAGAGAAAGAGAGAGACTGCCTCATGGGATTAGGTGTTCCCCCAATATGCTGAGTGGCAGCATCTAATTGGTTGGCTTCCATTTCAATAACTGCACAGCCACATGGGAATTGGAGTTCTGGTAGTTGTCCCTGTTGGAGTCCTTGGGTGCCGCTAGAGGGAGCTGCTTGGTACAGGCACCCCTGTTTCTTAGAGGTCCTGCCTGACCAAGAAGTGCTGCAAATGGCAACATTGTTACACAAGAGGTACTCCAGGGTATTGCTTAAAAGGAACTCTTCCACCTTACCAAATAGAGTCAGAGTCGGGAGTGGAGAAAGGTGAAGTTCACCTGGAGAATTGCGGAGGAGAAAAAATGGAGAAGGGGAAGGCAACTGTATTGTGTACTGTTATTTGTGGAAGTTGAAGTCTTTGTGCAGGCACAGTAACAATAAAAGTACTCATTTGATCCTGGGACTTACTGTAGTGCAGTTGTATTGGGAATTTTTGGGCTCTGTTTATCTCCCTAAAGGTCACAGTTGAATCAACTAAATCCACTTGTCTTGAACAAATCATCTTATTAACCTTAATTGGTTGTTTAAACAAATAACTCTACAACAAGCCAATCTCCCATCTCTACAAAATAGGCATTTTGTCTGGTACTCTGGAGAATAGATACAGCAAAGAAGTCCACTGGCTCTGGATTCCCATAAGTAATTGATTCCATAGACAACTTAAACTGATCAGTATTAATTGATTTTGCATGTTAAATCAGCAAAGAAGTGCTTAGGTAGAAATCAATTCTGTCAGGCTTTAAACTTGATCATTTAATTTGTTAAGTTCTCTTTCTTATGTCCTGAAATACAGTCTTAGCACAACTCTAAAGGATAGATTTATAAGGTTTGGCTCAGGCATTTTGTCAGGCTTTACCAAAGGACCACTTAAGGAGATAAAGTAAAACCTGTAAAAACTAAACTACAAATAATGTTAACATGTATCAATTTATTAACTAATTAATCTGTACCAGAGGTGTTTAATCAATTACAAAGTATATAAAAATATACACAATGCCAGGATATATTAATAAGGAAAATAATTAAGACTAGAATGTAGTGACAAGTCAAGTAAAATGACACTTTTTATTGGCTAACTGAAAAAGATTACAATATGCAGGCTTTTGAGGCAACTCGGGCCCCTTCTTCAGGCAGGATGCAATCAACACTAGAATAAAACAATAAAGAAAGAAAAACCCAGAATCACAAAACTGAAATCCAGAACTTCGACTAAAGCTAAATGCTCTAGATCTTACCATTAGAGCCAAGTAAAACCTTAAACTTATGGACAGAACTCTTCTCCAAATCTTATTTTTTAAGTCCAAAATATTACCTGAAATCATTGCCAAAAGAAAAACAAATGTCTACTGCCTCAGGTAGACGTTTTGGGGCAGACAACCAGACAGCAGAATGGATCACCAAATTAAACACAACTCATAATCTAACAAAGGGTCAAAATTAAAAATCAACTTGATCTATGGTCTATCGTGATTTCTCCCTGACTCAGGTTATTTTTTTGTGTTTATTTTGTTTTCTCAGTTGCATGAGACTTAATATTTTTCTTTACTTTCAGTTGTTGCTATTCTGTGATGCTGTTACTGTTTAGTATCTGCTATTGCCAAGTACAGCTATCTTTAGTGTTAGGCAAATACAGTAGTTTTATTGGTGCAACGGTATAAAAATTGGAGTGATGGAAGTTTGATGGATTGTGACTAAAAACTTTGCACAATCCCTTGTAATGATTCGTTGGTTACTCACCTTTGCCTTATCTTTTTCAATTAAAGTTACTGAGCTACATTTTGAGTTTATGAAAAGTCAGAGTCAAAAGACAATAATTCTACATGTGTTAACAGGAAATCAAACTAAGCCCTTGTGAGATAGATTTTAAGAATATCTACAACCTTGGATGATTTACCTGTGGAATCTGTATATATATTGTTGGACATCATGTAACATGACTTCTGAGACCACATGGTAGCAGCCACAAGAAAAATAAAATGTCATTGAAGTAAATTCAAAAATATATGTTATAATAAAATAACCCACCCTAAAACACATTGTTAGTACAAAACAAAAGTGAATTCTCTTTTTAAAAAGACATGGAAAATTTTAAAGACTTAAGGAAAAATTATTGAGCATAAAACAAAACTGAAAAAACATAACAGCATGAAAGGTGCACAAGACACATGAATGAGTACCACTGAGATGCAGAACTTAGAATAAAACATAGTATATACAGTATTCAGGCTGTGTTAATAGAAGGTCCCCTGCCTTGAGCTCAAATTTACTGAAATGAAAATACAAGAAAAGAAAGAGAAGAAGCATATTATTATTAAATAATGAGGAATAGTCTGATAACAGACACTGTTGAACAAGGTAGGTAAAGCTAAGGTGCTAAGGCTTAAGGTACTTAGGTACTTAATCAGATATAACATTTACAAACTAAACTTTAATTTCAAAACTCATTGATCACAAAATGTATAAATTACTGAATTGTAATTCATGATTTGGGTATCTTCAAATCTTTAAAACTAAATTCAACAGAGTACCTGAAATTGGCAAGTGAATAGACCTGTTCATAAAGGAAGTGTTTTCAGAGGCTGTCATGCCCTGAACCCCTAGTGGAGGTTGCAGCATTTAAGGAGTGCCAGAATCATATTGAGTTAAGCATGGGAATAAATAATAATGATGTCACACTGTAGCACGTCCTTATTTACTCCTATCAACAGGGGCATCAGAAGTGAGATGAGGATAGGATGATTCCAAGGAACAGTGAATGGAGAGGAACCTTAAAAAATACTGGAACATTGTCAACATTTATTGGCTTATTGAAAATACATTTAAATGAATAGATTTATTTCCAATTTAGAAATTTTTTCTTTGCCAAAAGTAGTAAACCATACACAATCTACAGTTAATCCCCCCCCCCTTTTTTTAGCCAGAATGGTTCAACCCTCATGAACTTGAATTTTAAAGCAGCAATTCACACATTTGTCGATTTGCTAGCCAATGTATAATGCATTTTCATTTGCCAAATTCTAGTTTGGCATTTGATCATCCAATTTTTCTCAAAAAATGGTCTGTTTATTAACGTTAGTCCATTCTGCATACCTGGTGTGGACAAACTGGTTTATAGGGTCATTCAATCTAATCCAACAACCAAAATATCAAAAATTGGATTTGAATTCAGTTTGAATAAGCCATGCAGGCATATGCTTATTAATTATTTAGTCCCCAAGGAATGTGCTGTATCCATTAAATAAAATACAGCACATTTCTGTTGCTTATGATATTAATGCTAGACTGCTTTTTTAAAAGAGTATCTTTGTGCTGCCATTGTTCAGACACCTTGATAAATCAGTTCTGCCCTGATGTCACATGCAGATGCAGCAACACTTTCGTCATTAATATTGGATAGTAAGGACAGGCTGTCAGAGTTAATGTCACTCTTTGAATACAGTTCAAATTTATTGAAAAAAGAATGTAAAGGAAAAGGCTGATGATAAAAGAATAGTTGTTTGTGTTACCTCACACTCATTTTGGCATTGTGTTATTCCATTTAGCTTCATTTATCTCCACTCCCGACTCTGACTCCCTTTGGGGAAGCAGAAGATCATCTTTTAAAATACACCCTGGAGTACTTCTAGTATTGCCTCTCAGAAGCACTTCTGGGTCAGGCAGCACCTCTTGGGAACAGGAGAGCATGTACACAGCAGCTCTCTCTAGTAGCACCCAAGGACCACAAGAGGTACAACTACAAGAACTTCAATTCCCATGAGGCTCTAAAGATATCCAAATGGAAGTCATACTAGAGGGATGCTTCCAATCAGCATAATGGATGAACACATAATCTCGGGAGGCAGTCTCACACTCTTCTTCCGTTCTGGCCTTTTGGCTGGGAAATGTGCCAATAACCAACCTGGCAGGATTTTGCAGATCTGATATTCCACATTAATGGAAACTGAATGGTCAGTTGCTTACACACATTTAGATTGGGACAGTTTTATTTCATATCCCACTGCCCATCTTTTTGATCTTCAAATTTACTCAAAGCATTTTTTCTAAACACTCCTCTGGTGCACTAAAAAGAACAATTCTTCACCTGGGGCCTTATGTATAAATGGTGCGTATGCACAAAAAGTTGCGTACTCCTGTTTCCACGCTCAAATCGCGATGTATAAAACCTAAACTTGGAGTAAAGCCACCCACATTTTCACGCTAGCTAAATGCTTGGCATACACAAGTTCTCCGCTCAGTTTTGCAAACTGGCAACACCCAGTGTCAAAGCAGTGCTTTTGTTCCAGTGTGGTTTGCCTTTCTTTTTTAGATCCACATCCCTGATGCGGCTTTATCATATACAGTAATCCCTCCTCCATCGCGGGGGTTGCGTTCCAGAGCCACCCGCGAAATAAGAAAATCCGCAAAGTAGAAACCATATGTTTATATGGTTATTTTTATATTGTCATGCTTGGGTCACAGATTTGCGCAGAAACACAGGTTGTAGAGAGACAGGAACGTTATTCAAACACTGCAAACAAACATTTGTCTCTTTTTCAAAAGTTTAAACTGTGCTCCATGACAAGACAGAGATGACAGTTCTGTCTCACAATTAAAAGAATGCAAACATATCTTCCTCTTCAAAGGAGTGCGCGTCAGGAGCACTGAATGTCAGAAAGTGAGAGAAAACCAAACAGATCAATAGGGCTGTTTGGCTTTTAAGTATGCGAAGCACCGCCGGTACAAAGCTGTTGAAGGCGGCAGCTCACACCCCCTCCGTCAGGAGCAGGGAGAGAGAGAGAGACAGAGGAAAACAAACAGTCAAAAATCAATACGTGCCTTTTGAGCTTTTAAGTATGCGAAGCACCGTGCAGCATGTCGCTTCACGAAGCAGCTGCACACAGAAGGTAGCAACTCTTTCAGCATTTTTAGACGAGCGTCCGTATCGTCTAGGTGTGCGAACAGCCCCCCTGCTCACACCCCCTACGTCAGGATCAGAGAAAGTCAGCGCAAGAGAGAGAGAGAGAGAGAGAAACAAAAGTAAGTTGGGTAGCTTCTCAGCCATCTGCCAATAGAGTCCCTTGTATGAAATCAACTGGGCAAACCAACTGAGGAAGCATGTACCAGAAATTAAAAGACCCATTGTCCTCAGAAATCCGCGAACCAGCAAAAAATCTGCGATATATATTTAAATATGCTTACATATAAAATCCGCGATAGAGTGAAGCCGCGAAAGGCGAAGCGCGATATAGCGAGGGATCACTGTACACTGAAATTAACCGCATATTGTTTATTAGTTTAAGGCATCTGATTGTAATTAACCTGTAACAATATAATGGTCCACGGAATGGCCGAACTATTCCAAATACCATAGCTGCTTTAGTGTTGTTCCTCTCAATGCACCACTCAGACTATTTATCCCACTGTATCTGAGTGAGCAATCTGATCAGAAAGAAAATTATACAGCATCAAGCACACGCTGCCTCAGCCATGTTGTCTATTGAACTGCTCTCAAACAGCAAATGCTTCAGAGCCTTTCCTGTAGGGACATCGCAGTTCAGAAACAGTTTCATCCCAAGAACTATAAATGCATTCAATAAGTCCATCAAGTGCTCCTTGTAGAACTGTTTGTACTTATTACCCTAAGTTCTTGTCAATAAGCCGCGGCTTATCTAAGGAAAAAAGTTGTGAAAATGAAAAAATAGAATATCGGCTTATACATAAGTCCGGCTTATACATCCATCGCGGGGGTTGCGTTCCAGAACCACCCGCGAAATAAGAATATCCGCGAAGTAGAAACCATATGTTTATATGGTTATTTTTATATTGTCATGCTTGGGTCACAGATTTGCGCAGAAACACAGGAGGTTGTAGAGAGACAGGAACGTTATTCAAACACTGCAAACAAACATTTGTCTCTTTTTCAAAAGTTTAAACTGTGCTCCATGACAAGACAGAGATGACAGTTCCGTCTCACAATTAAAAGAATGCAAACATATCTTCCTCTTCAAAGCAGTGAAGCAAACAAATCAATATGTCTGTTTGGCTTTTAAGTATGCGAAGCACCGCGGCACAAAGCTGTTGAAGGCGGCAGCTCACACCCCCTCCGTCAGGAGCAGACAAAGAGAGGGAGAGGGAGAGTTTGTTTTTCAGTCAAAAATCAATACGTGCCCTTCGAGCTTTTAAGTATGCGAAGCACTGTGCAGCATGTCTTTTCAGGAATCAGCTTTACAAAAGATAGCAACGTGAAGATAATCTTTCAGCATTTTTAGACGAGCGTCCGTATCGTCTAGGTGTGCAAACAGCCCCCCTGCTCAATCCCCATACGTCAGGATTACAGATAGTCAGCGCAAGAGAGAGAGAACAGTAAGCCGGGTAGCTTCTCAGCCATCTGCCAAAAGCGTCCCTTGTATGAAATCAACTGGGCAAACCAACTGAGGAAGCATGTACCAGAAATTAAAAGACCCATTGTCCGCAGAAATCCGCGATATATATTTAAATATGCTTACATATAAAATCACAATTTAAATGACCGCTACGCGCTCGTGTTGACTCGGCGACGCCCAGAGCAGAAATAACGCGCTCCGGCCGCTCCAACCGCGCCATGCGGGGAGTGAGAGAGACGGCAATATCTCACACTCTCTCCCCCTTAAAGAAATTAAATGGGCGCGAGTGCAATATCTCACACTCTCTCCCCCCTTAAAGAAATTAAATGGGCGCGAGTGAGACCACTGACCTCCCTCCCTTCTATTAGTTATAGGTTATAGTACGTTCGGCTTATCCATGATACGATTTTATTTTAAAAATTCGTATGATTTTTGGTCTCCGGCTAATACATGAGTCCGGCTTATAGACAAGAACTTAGGGTAGTACAATTACCTCACTGTAAACTTGCGATACAGTTATAATATTGCACAACCTGAGCCACTTTATAAAGCGTGTATTTACATATGATGATGATATCATTTTTAAGATGAAATGCAACAAAATATGTTTATTACATTATACAGATAAAATGTTAACATCATTTAAATAATCTATCTCTCTATATATAAAAGAAAATCCTGGAATGGAAAGCAAATCCAAGGCTATGATACATAATAATCTTGAAAGACATTTTAAAGACCCGCGAGACCAAGGAGACTTGCTACGGTGCATCTCGCGGGGATTATAAACATGAGACTTGGTGCCAAGAGTTTGTCCCAGGGCTGTAGCAAAAAGGACAGTGGCTGTACAGGCTTTAAAAAGATCGAAGGGCAGCGTGACAGCAGCGACCCCAACTGAACGCGAGCAGCATTATACATCCAGCAAGAAAGAATTCAGCCACGCCCGCGACCAGAAATAAAAGACAGGTATTGCTTTTACAACGTCATGTGAGACCAGGCAGTGAGCCATCATTTAAGGCAAGTCAACAGACCTCTAAGCTAGCAGTTGTTGGTTTGCTTTTGGCAGGCAAGAATCATGTGCTCCCAGCTCTTAAAACAACGACATGCGACAGGCAGAAGAGGCAGCTATCAAGCAGCAAAAAGACAGCAAATGATCCAAAGGCATATCTTTAGCATACGTTCAGCCGCAACACCTTTCACAACACGAGCAGCATTATACGTCTGGGAAGAAAGAGATGTAACCACGCACGGGCAGGAAATAAAGAAACAAGTATTGTTTTTACAAAGGTTTTTAAAGTAAAAGTGAAAATAATGCATATGTAACAATTCACAAGAAAATAACAATCTCTTTAAATTGTAGATTGCCTGCCTAAGGTAAAGTCATCCCTGATGATTGGGGATGTGGGAATGAAGGGTCCTTTCATTGGATTAGCGCTATTTCAGATGTGGAATGGCAAAATGGGGGAGGCAGCTTGATGAATGAGGTCTCCAGGACTTAAAACAAATCCAAATCATATTATGTGATATCATCTAATGTGAAATTCTACTCTGTACCGAATTTTTATTTTTATACTGTATTGAGGATTTATTCTGTTCGATGTATTGTACTGTATTTATTGACCCCCTTCTTTTGGACACCCACTGCACGCCCAACCTATCTGGAAAGGGGTCTCTCTTTGAACTGCCTTTCCTTAGGTTTCTTCCATTTTTTTCCCTACAAGGGTTTTTTTTTGGGAGTTTTTTCTGGTCTTCTTAGAGGGTCAAGGCTGGGGGGCTGTCAAGAGGCAGGGCCTGTTAAAGCCCATTGCGGCACTTCTTGTGTGATTTTGGGCTATACAAAAAATTAATTGTATTGTATATCCGGTAAACCAAACACAGGGTTTGGCGAGCGAAGCGAGCAGGGGGCGGAGCCTCTTGGTATTGTTAATAATTAAACATGTGAGGACATGGTGGTGCAGCACTAGAGACGATCTGGTGCCTCGTTCAGGGATTGTTCCTGCCTCGTGCTGTATTCTTGCTGGGG